>NC_083571.1:64842278-65019778 GCF_027579695.1 Neoarius graeffei
TGTACCCTGCCTCTCACCCATAGTCAGCTGGGATAGGCTCCCAGCTTGCCTGCGACCCTGTAGGACAGGATAAGCGGCTACAGATAATAGATGGATGGATGGATAGATATTTGCTATAAAACAGGATTTTTGCTTTTAGATTTTTTTTAACTGCAAAGTATTTTTAAAACTAGCCCAATCTGGCAACCCTGTTAACTACTTCTCCACCTATATTTGGAAAGCATGGTTCCTGCTCATGGTTCCACCATATTTCTGTAGCTAACGCAGGAGAAATCATTACTTCCAGGAACAAAAGGAGCTGAACGTAATCGCAGATGTCAGATAGAGTGTGTTTTGCAGTGCTTTCACTAAATTGTGACTGTTTACTTTGTTTTCTTCCTTGTTTGTTTTTAATACAAGTTATCGTATACTGTAACTGTGTGGATTGTGAAAATGTCAGTATAGAGTTCTGAGAGAACTTGAGCCATTCTTAGCTCAGCAAAACCAATGGCTGGAATGACAGGGATGTACTGTATCTATAAGCAATGAACTCAGTGACGTTTTCATCATCTCCAAAAAGAGGATGAACATTGCTGAAGGATCAGCATAGCTAAGTTCGACACTGACAACTGAATAACAACAAGTAACCAGAAGTCTCACCTATAGTTCATGTAAAGAATCATGGGAAGCAGCAATAAGGTAAATATCAGTGCTTGCTGCAATTCTCATGCGGCAGCTGGGGGGCGTGGTCGAGCCTTTGAGTTGTCATAAAACAGTGTTCCAGGTTCTAAAATAACTCTATTTTGCGATACGATTGCGCAACATCTAAAAAGGTGAGCGAATCAACAACGGAACATCACAAATATCCATCAAATAGCAGGATTTTTAAAATCATGATCAATTAGCATTTCTAAGGAATTTAAAATGAAGGAAATGGGGTCTGCTGCGATTATAAACCAGGACAGAATCTAGGTGTAGGAGAGCAAAGAACAAACAGTACTGAGTGTGTTGAAGGGAGGTTCAGGATGAATCACGATGATTCAGAGTCTTATTGAGTACAGCAGCAGGAATTAGGTATAAACCTACATTATCCAGGTGAGATTAACATGAAACACTCAAAGCAAGAGTGAGACTTGGGCGTAAACATTGGGCTTAGATGTGAGACTGTCTGTAAATATTCCGACTACAATTCACACATCCCCTCTCTGTCTTTATTGCAGGCAAAATTAAATCTTGTGAAATTTGATTTCTGACTTTTAGGAATTGTGTGTGTGTGTGTGTGTGTGTGTGTGTGTGTGTGTGTGTGTGTGTTTCCATCTGAGCACTTAACTTATTAATCAGATTCGCTCTTGTCTGAGTCATGAAAAGGTGCCAACAAATGTGGAAAACATCTGTTTTCGGCTCACCAGATTTGGATGAATGATCAGAGTTCTACAACAGCTTGAAGGCTTTAAATGGAATTTTGCTGGAACTTCGGACATACCATAATAGGATAAAAATAAACAGAGAAAAAAAGTCAGAAAAAGGAATTCTTTAAGTCTTAATGATCTATAGAAGGTGTGTCTATTCTCATGGGTGTCTAAACAGCGTACAGATTAGTGTGTGTGTGTGTGTGTGTGTGTTTGCATATGTAGATGTCAATTTTGTTCCAGGAACAGGTTTTGGAGCAAAGTGAGATAAACAAGACCAGACTTGAACAGAGCGCTGAGATTTTTTTGTTGGGAAATCACAGATCTTTGTTTTTTTTTTCCTTTCCCAAGACCACCCTCCAGATCCGCTGTAATCTACTGTCATCAAGTCAAGTCAAGTCAAGTCTATTTTTATAGTGTTTTTAACAATAGACATTGTCACAAAGTGGCTTTACAGAATATTAATGACTTTAAACGTGAGCTAATTTTATCCCTAATCTAGTCATCTGTCTCCATCATCCACAAATCTGTGATGAGCAATCATTTGGGGTTTGTAAACATTCCCATACAGGCACAGCAGAAGAACCATTATAGATTTTGTTTAATGTTTTTATGATACAGAATCATATCCAGGGCAGCACGGTGGTGTAGTGGTTAGCGCTGTCGCCTCACAGCAAGAAGGTCCGGGTTCAAGCCCCGTGGCCGGCGAGAGCCTTTCTGTGCGGAGTTTGCATGTTCTCCCCGTGTCCACGTGGGTTTCCTCCAGGTGCTCCGGTTTCCCCCACAGTCCAAAAACATGCAGGTTAGGTGAACTGGTGACTCTAAATTGACCGTAGGTGTGAATGTGAGTGTGAATGGTTGTCTGTGTCTATGTGTCAGCCCTGTGATGACCTGGCGACTTGTCTGGGGTGTACCCCGCCTTTCGCCCATAGTCAGCTGGGATAGGCTCCAGCTTGCCTGCGACCCTGTAGAACAGGATAAAGCGGCTAGAGATAATGAGATGAGATGAGAATCATATCCATGGAAACTTCAAAGATTTTTTTTAATAGCACAATGCATCAACTACACCTTGTTAGGAGAGCCTCAGTCCTTGGCACTGTGTCACCTGCATTGGCCAGATGTTCATGCATTCACGAGTCAGATGTGTGTCAACATTGTAAACACAGTTACACCCTTTGGAACGTGATGTTGGGCAAGAATTTCAACATACACACACACACACACACGACATAAATGATGGAATTTCCTCAAGTGCATGCAATACACTCACTATCTTGAGCACTAATTATGAATAAAGCAGGAACCCCGATGACTAGACAAGACAGAAACTGACAGGTCAGTGTAAATCTGAGGCTCTCACCTGTTCCTGTTCCTGAAGTTCTGCAGGACGGAAAAGACAGAAAACAGAAGGTGAAAATAAAAAATAACTAGTCACGTCAGTTGAGAGATACTGGATTTCTCTTCTCTTCGTTCTCTAGATTGTATGCATTGGCTAGTTGTCCTGCACAGTTTCCACAATCTCTACATTCCACACCCCTTCATCTTATTCTCGAGCTTATTCTCCGTGATCTTCTCTTTGTGCTCTCCGATGTCTCTCACGTTCCTCCTCTTGCTGTCAGTTTTGACACAAATCTAAATAGGTGGAGTTTCCTTTCCTCCTCCTCCAACTCCTTACCGTATCTATATCTAATCTTCTGTTGTGCATGATTTCATTCGTATTAGTCAGAACCCTCACGCTCTCTCTCACACACACACACACACACACACACACACACACACACACACACGCACACACATGTCACATAAATCATACACACAGCAGTGAATCAGATTGTTCCAACTGATGTTTCCCAATCCGGTTTCCTGGACATACATCATAGCAACAGTAATCATGATTAATACATTCATTAAATCCCAGCCTTATGCACAGAATTCCCAATATCGGCTCCGGAGTCACTGGGAAGCTCTGACTGAACATGGATGAATGACGAAATGAATGAATGATGACGAAGCTTCATCTTCTCATCTCATCTCATCTCATTATCTCTAGCTGCTTTATCCTGTTCTACAGGGTCGCAGGCAAGCTGGAGCCTATCCCAGCTGACTACGGGCGCAAGGCGGGGTACACCATGGACAAGTCGCCAGGTCATCACAAGGCTGACACATAGACACAGACAAGCATTCACACTCACATTCACACCTACGGTCAATTTAGAGTCACCAGTTAACCTAACCTGCATGTCTTTGGACTGTGGGGGAAACCGGAGCACCCAGAGGAAACCCACGCGGACACGGGGAGAACATGCAAACTCCACACAGAAAGGCCCTCGCCGGCCACGGGGCTCGAACCCGGACCTTCTTGCTGTGAGGCGACAGCGCTAACCACTACACCACCGTGCCGCCCAAGCTTCATCTTCTTCTTCTTATTATTATTATTATTACTGAATAATTATGGGTTCTTAGGTTCTATGGTTCTAGTATAAAATCACACTGCTGGGTTCTACATTTTAAGGTTCCCAAAAAGAGACAGCTGAAGATGCAGTAATGGTTCTATATTTTTTTAAGAGTGTAGTGTAATGAATGATACAGAATCATATTTCTGCCAGGTTTTTATTGCAGTATTTAATTTTCTTAAAAAATATTTGTAGATGAGATTAAAAATATATATCCTGTATAAATTGAGGCACTGGGGCGGCACGGTGGTGTAGTGGTTAGCGCCGTCACCTCACAGCAAGAAGGTCCGGGTTCGAGCCCCGTGGCCAGCAAGGGCCTTTCTGTGTGGAGTTTGCATGTTCTCCCCGTGTCCGCGTGGGTTTCCTCCAGGTGCTCCGGTTTCCCCCACAGTCCAAAGACATGCAGGTTAGGTTAACTGGTGACTCTAAATTGACCGTAGGTGTGAATGTGAGTGTGAATGGTTGTCTGTGTCTATGTGTCAGCCCTGTGATGACCTGGCGACTTGTCCAGGGTGTACCCCGCCTTTCGCCCGTAGTCAGCTGGGATAGGCTCCAGCTTGCCTGCGACCCTGTAGAACAGGATAAAGCGGCTAGAGATAATGAGATGAGATGAGATGTTGAGCGGGTGGGTGGAGCACAGAAGTACGGCAGGCCAGAGCTGAGTTTCCCAAAACTCTTTATTTGCAGCTTTTCAGCTTTTTTAACAAACTCCCAGTCACACAGACACGCACACACACATCAGTCATCTGGTTGGGGAGAGAGCTTCCTTCCTCTGCTATCTCTCTCCTTATATAGGGCACGATCACTGGGGAAGACACACAAACAGATTAACCAACATCAGGTGCAGTGATTCTGCCACTTACCTTCCCTGACTCTGCCCTCCGGTCACAGACCAACCCTTGACCACGTCCCCGCTGCCACATACCCCCATCACCCGACTCAGGCCGGGCAGCCGTCCGGCCTGCAGCCGACTCCCCCCCCGACGGGAGAGGAAGTCTGCCACAACCATCTGCGTCCCCGGCCACTGAAATTAAAGGGCTGGAGTGCCAGATACCAACGGGTGATCCGCGCATTGGCAACCTTCATGCGGTGGAGCCACTGGATGGGCGCGTGGTCCGAACAGAGGTACCATAGTAGCGGAGGGCGAGGACCACCCACTTGATCGCCAGGCACTCCTTCTCGATGGTGCTGTAGTGCCCCTCACGCAACGACAGCTTCCTGGTTATGTACAGCATGAGACAGTCCTCCCCCTCCACCTCCTGGGACAGAACGGCCCCCAGCCCTCTGTCCGACGCGTCCGTCTGCAACATAAAGGGGAGAGAAAAGTCAGGGGAGTGTAACAGTGGCCCCCCGCACAGTGCAGCCTTCACCTCATTGAAAGCCCGCTAGCATTGCTCCGTCCACTGGACCGGATCTGGTGCCCCCTTTTTAGTGAGATCAGTCAGTGGGCTGGTGATGTCCGAATAATTAGGTATAAACCTACGATAGTAGCCAGCCAGCCCCAGGAACTGTCTCACCCCCTTTTTGGTCTTGGGCCTCGGGCAGGCCGCAATCACTGCTGTCTTATTAATTTGGGGACACACCTGCCCATTGTCCAAGTGGAAGCCCAGATACCGTACTTCCACCCGCCCAATTGCACACTTCTTCAGGTTGGCTGTGAGACCCGCTCGCCTCAGCGACCCAAGGACGGCTCTCAAGTGTTGCAGGTACCGCGGCCAGTTGTTACTATAAATTATGATATCGTCCAAGTACATGGCCACATGGGTGGTGTGGGGGCGGAGGACCCTGTCCATAAGCTGCTGGAATGTAGTGGGCGCCCCAAACAACCCAAAAGGAAGTGTGACAAATCGGTGTAAGCCAAACGGTGTGGAAAAGGCCGTTTTTTCTCAAGATAGCCTGTCCCCGCCCCTGTCCATCCGCCTCACCTCATAGTCAATGTCCCCGACTCACCGTGTGACCTCAAAGGGTCCTTGCCACCGGGCAATCAATTTGGAGCTCGACGTGGGCAACAGTACGAGTACTTTATCTCCCAGTGCGAACTCCCTAAGGCACGTACCCCTGTCGTACAGGCGGGTTTGCCGTTCTTGGGCCTGCCGCAAATTCTCTTGGGTTAGGTGAGTGAGTGTGTGGAGTTTTGCGCGCAGGTCGATAATGTATTGAATTTCATTTTTACTCGGTGAAGGTCCCTCCTCCCAATTTTCCCGCAGTACATCTAGGATGCCGCGCGGCTTACGCCCGTATAATAATTCAAAAGGGGAGAACCCCGTGGAGGCTTGTGCGACCTCTTGCACTGCGAATAACAGGGGTTCGAGCCATTTATCCCAATTGCGTGCGTCCTCACTTATGAATTTTTTAATTATATTCTTGAGGGTGCGGTTGAACTGTTCGACTAAACCGTCCGTTTGTGGGTGATAAACGCTGGTGCGGATTGGCTTAATTCCCAGTAACCCATACAGTTCACGCAGTGTGCGTGACATAAACGAAGTGCCTTGATCAGTCAGAATCTCTTTGGGGATTCCGACTCAGGAGATGACGTGGAAGAGTGCTTCCGCAATACTACGTGCTGAGATATTGTGAAGAGGCACTGCTTCCGGGTATCGCGTTGCATAGTCCACCAGGACTAAAATAAAGCAATATCCTCGTGTTGACCGATCTAATGGCCCGACGAGATCCATCCCAATTCTTTCAAATGGGGTCTCGATTAATGGCAGAGGGCGCAAAGGCGCTTTTGGAATGGCCGCTGGAATTACTAACTGGCATTCGCGGCATGCCCTACACCACCTACGGACATCGCCGCGAATCCCTGGCCAATAGAATCGGACCATTATTCGGGCTAGTGTCTTATCCTGCTCCAAGTGTCCAGCCATGGGATTAAAGTGAGTTGCTTGGAATACCAATTCCCGGCGGCTCTTTGGGATCAAAAGCTGCGTGATCGGCTCCTTAGTCTGAGTGTCCTGCGTCACTCGGTATAACCTATCTTTTATAAGGGAGAAATAGGGGAAGGATGGAGTGGCGTTTGGCTGGAGCGTTTGACCATCGATTGCTCTCACTTGGTCAAACGCATGCCGCAGAGTCTCATCTCGCGACTGCTCTAACGGAAAATCCACGAGGGATTCCCCGAGAGAGGGAGGAGGAGCCTGTGGCTCCTCACTCTGATGCGGAGATGACGTAGACGGCTCTGTGACAGCTGCTCCCGCCAATGCCACACCAGGACCTCCCCCTGCTGAACTACGGCAGGACCCACTCTTCACTAAATGTGCCATTAACTCCTGAAATCCTGGCCAATCAGTCCCCAAAATTATAAAGTGGGTAAGGCAAGGATTAACTGCCGCCTTTACACTAAATTTCTCCCCTCGAAATAGAATGTGGACCAACACTAAAGGGTAGTTGTGAACATCCCCGTGCACACACAACACCTTCACCAATTGTGCTCTCCCCAATGCCTCACCTTGCACCAGGCTTTGGTGGATTGAGGTCTGATTACAGCCAGAGTCCACCAAAGCCTGATACGTATCCCCTTGGACACTCACCGGTATGCGATACGCTCCGGCCCAATCGAGGGCGGTTCCTGGTGCGTCAGGGATCCGGACCACCGCGCCCACCTTCATTGCCGAGCACTGATGCTGGAGGTGCCCCGGTTCCCCGCAGCGCCAGCAAACCGGCCCGGGCTCTCTCTCTGCACTGGCGCTCTGGGGCTCACTCACCTGAGGGGGGGGGGGGAGACAGACACAGAAGTGGGAAACAGGAGGGCACCGCGGGTGTGGTGGGCCGACTGGGGTGGAGCCAGCCCCCACCTCCGCGGTGGGGGAACGGGGCGAGGACGAGACACAGGAGGGTGGGTAGAGAGAGAGAGAGAGAGAAGGAGAGAGAGAAGAGGAGATCTGTGATCCTGCCGTGGGAACAGCCACCAAATGATCCTCTGCCAACTCGATGGCCTGATCCAGTGAGGCCGGGCGATGGCACTGGACCCACTCCACGGTTCCGTCGGGGAGTCGTGCGAGGAACTGTTCCAGTACCACCCGATTGACGATTCCCTCGGCGTCACGGTTGTCAGCCCTCAGCCACCGCCGGCAGGCATCCCGGAGTTGCTGGCTAAACGCAAACGGCCGGCCGACCTCCCCTAGGCGTAGAGCGCGGAAGCGCTGACGTTGTTGTTCAGAGGTGCGCCCCACACGCTGGAGGACGGCCCAGCGCAGGTCTGCATAGACCAGCCGGCTGTCGGTGGGGAGCTGTAGCGCGGCCAGCTGTGCCTCGCCCATTAGCATGGGGAGGAGGCGCGCCGCGCGCTGTTCCACCGGCCAGCCCCAGGCCTCTGCTGCTTGCTTGAAGATCACTAGGAAGGCCTCGGGGTCGTTGTGCGGGCCCATCTTCATTAGGGCCCGCGGCGGTGGAGGTGGTGGACCCCGCCGACACAAGGAGGTGCCGGAACGCCTGACGATCTTCCTGTTGTGCCAGCACCAGGGGCTCGAACCGTTGCACTTGCTCCTTTCGGAGGGTGACCAATGCCTGGTGCTGGCTCTGTTGGGCCATGGCGAAGGCGTGGGTCAGGTCCGCGAAGGGGGAGGACTCCATGGGGCTGTTCTCCTCTGTGCTCCGGTCCCGGGTTTCGGCACCACTGTAGTATGTTGAGCGGGTGGGTGGAGCACAGAAGTACGGCAGGCCAGAGCTGAGTTTCCCAAAACTCTTTATTTGCAGCTTTTCAGCTTTTTTAACAAACTCCCAGTCACACAGACACGCACACACACATCAGTTGTCTGGTTGGGGAGAGAGCTTCCTTCCTCTGCTCTCTCTCTCCTTATATAGGACGCGGTCACTGGGGAAGACACACAAACAGATTAACCAACATCAGGTGCAGTGATTCTGCCACTTACCTTCCCTGACTCCGCCCTCCGGTCACAGACCGACGCTTGACCACGCCCCTGCTGCCACATTAGGTTTTTTATAAATAGGACAATGAATGCTTTTAGGGCCACATGGCCCTAAATTCTCTGCTATTTTTTCCTGCTTCACCATGACCCAATTCAAGATACTATGTCATGCATCACATGGTGGGCTTTCCCTGTTCGTGCAAGGCATTGTGGGATACAAATTTGAAACAGGAGAGAAAAATGGAGGACATGAGTATGCGAATGAAATGTGAAAGACCAACTACAGTAATGGAAAGCAAGAAGAAAAGACATTATTTTGCGAAGGAAAGGAAACGCAGGACCAAACTAATAAATATCGGCGGTCAGCGAGCATCTTGGTGTGATTAGCTGTTCGTTTCACGACAGAATGATGTAACTGTCAGTGCACGGTCAAGGTAAACCTGTAGATGGCAGTAATGCAACACTGGGTGCCTGCTGCCATAAAATCTAAAAGAAGAAGGTGTAATGGAAACTTCTAATAAACACTTCAGAATGCTTACTAGTTGTCTTTTCAGTTATTTATTATAATAGATCATATAAAACAGGAAAAGAAGAAAAAGAAGAAGACACCACCTCAGGTGATGCCGAGAGTGCGCACTCTGAGTTGTGTCTTAGTGGCTGTTATCTATTATACTCTAAAGGCATTCGCTTACTGCTCGCATCTGCACGTGATTGGCTCGAGGCTTTCCCTTGAAGCTTTGTTAGAGCATGCACCTGGTGTGCTCTGAGATGCGCAGCAGATGCGTGGTTAGGTATAACATAACATGAAACAGAAACCAGGCAGCCTGCTTATCACCAGCCATTGAGCCAAGGACACAGAAAGGCGATTACAGCTTGTGGGACAACAATTTTTCTCAGTACACTAGGCCACTTGAGCTCAACACACAGAAACACAGAGAATAGGAATGTTCATTCACTAAATTTCCTTCACAAAGGAAAAAGAAGAAGAAGAAGTCAGGAAGTATGCTAGTGTGGAAGTATGTTAATATTTAAGAAAAGGAATTCAGGAAGTATGCTAGTATGCAAGTATGGTCATATTTAAGAAAGGGAATTGAGGAAGTACACAAGCTGCCATGCGCTGTGGAGAGAAAGAGGCACAAACACGGGGGGAGGGGGAGAGAAGAATTCAGGCACCATAGTGTTGTAGTAGTTAGCACTGCTGCCTCACAGCAAGAAGGTTCTGGGTTCAAGCCCAGTGGCCAACAGGAGCCTTTCTGTGTGGAATTTGCATGTTCTCCTTGTGTCTGCATGGGTTTCCTCCAGGTGCTCCGGTTTCCCCCACAGTTCAAAAACATGTGGTTAGGTTAACATGGGGCAGCCATGACCTGAAGGTTGGGCTGAAGTGCCCTTGAGCAAGGTATCTAACACCTGCTCCTCAGGCGCTGCAGCATAGCTGCCCACTGCTCTGGGTATGTGTGTGTGCTCATTGCTCACTTGTGGTTGCATGTGTGTTCACTGCTTCAGATGGGTTAAATGCAGAGGAGGAATTTCATTGTACTTGAGTGTATGTGTGAAAAATAAAGGCTTCTTCTTCTTCTAGTATGCAATTATGCTAATATTTAAAACAGATAATTGAGGAAGTATGCTAACCTTTAAAAAAGGGAATTGGGGGAGTATGCCAGTGTGGAAGTATGCTAATATTAAGAAATGGAATTGCGGAAATATGCTAGTATGCAAGTATGCAAATATTTAAGGAAGGGAATTGAGGAACTATACTAGTGTGCAAGTACATTAATATTAAAAAGGGGAATTGAGGAAGTATGAATCTACTCTGTCACGATCCAGCCCCAAACTTCCAAACCCTGACCTGTGCCTTTGCACAGGCCACTCTGTGTTTTCCCCATTCTCCCTGTGCTGCGTTAGCACACCTGCTATGCATTTACTATTAGCCACTCTATATACACAGACTGAGGAGAATTACTCAATCCGGATAAATACTCACCGTAAGTTTTGTTAAGTTCATGTTCACATTCTGTTTCCTGACTTGGATTATATCTTTAGATTCAGATTTTTCTGCCTGCCAATTTTGGGTTTTGTTATTGGGACTTTTGAGTCAGGACTGTTATATTTTCCGGCTCCATTTTTTGGGGGGGATTATTATAATCTGTGACTCTGCCCTCACTCTGTCTTCCTGGGATTTTGCTGTGAGATTCTTGGACTGCTGCTATGCCTGCGTCCTGCCTGTTCTGCTCACGCACCTACTCATCAGGTACGCCTCAGTTAATTTCTAGTAGTTGCTCATTGGGTCCAATCTGTTCCTGTGGCCTCCGGGTCATGACAGAATTTATCTGTCACACCATGGACCCAGCAGACTATGATGCGTTCAAATCTGCATTGGCTAAGCAGGGTTCTGTTCTCGGATCTCATCAGCAAGAGGTCATAGCTGTTTGCCAGAGCATTTCCTCCATCATCCACCCTGCAAAGACTCTCTTCACAGATGGAAAGCCTTCAGGCTTCAATCGCAGGCCGATCAGCTCCAGCTCCAACTAGACAACTGGCCACTCCCGCCTTACCCCTCCCCCCCATGAGCCTCGACTACCCACTCCACAACCATATGATGTTGCACCCGGGATCTGCCATTTGTTCCTCTCCCAGTGCTCCTTAGCCATAGAACTTAAGGCATCTACCTTCCCATCTGAGAGCTCCCGTGTAGCATATGTCATCATGCTCTTAAAAGGAAAGGCACGGGAGTGGGAAACAGCTGTTTGGGATGCCAGAGCACCCTGCTGCTCAAATTTCAGGGAGTTCACTGAGGAGATGCAGAATATTTCTGACCATTACCCCAAGGGCAGGGAGGCAGCTGATGGGGCTGAAGCAAAGTGCCAGTTCTGTTCATGATTACACCATTGAATTCCGAACTCTTGCTGCAGCAGTTGACTGGAATGCAAGTGCCTTGTAGGATGCTTTCTTTCATGGGCTAAATCATGCCATCCTGGATGAGGATACTTCTCATGGCCTTCCTGACAGCATGGATGGCTTGGTAGACCTGGCTGGTTGGGTGGACGCGTGCCTTCTGCTGTGCAATCAGAGAAGGGATAGGAGATGGAGCCAGAGGGTTGAACCCAGGACTGTCACCTCTCCATCGGAAGGTACAATCCCTGGTGAGTTGGAGCCCATTGTAATTAGGCATAACCCAGGTAACCCCAGAGGAGTGAAGACAACATCAAGAAACTAATTCCTGTTTTTATTGTGGACAGTCTGGACATTTCATCTGCTGCTGCCCAGTAAAACGCTCTGCCCACCAGTAGATGTGGGGATAGGGATGGGTGTCTTTACACACACTTCCCCTGCTGCTAGGTCAATGCTGACCATTGAGATTTCATTCCAAAACAGGGTCTAGTCTGTTCAAGCCCCCATTGATTGTGGTGCAGACCAGAGCTTTATCAGGACTTCCTGGGCGGAAGAATTGGGCATCTATTTGTGTCAGCTAGATTGCCCCCCCCATGACTAGAGCTCTGAATATGGTTGAACTCAGTCCCATTTCCCATGTCTCTGACCCTGTTACTTTGAAGGTTTCAGGTAATCACATTGAATCAATTTTGTTCTACTCCATGAATGACTCCCTTGAGTTTATTGCTCTTGGCCTTCCTTAGTTACATCTCCACATCACCACATTAACTGGAGCGATGGGACCATTCTCTCTTGGAGTACTCACTGCCTGGCCTCCTGCCTATCTTCTGCTCAGACTCCTCTGGACCCTCTTGTCACCAGTCCTGATGAGACGATAGATCTTTCTAATGTGCCCCCCGAATATCTGGGTATACCACCTCTCTTCCTCCACACCAGCTCTATGATTATGCCATAGACCTGTTACCTGGAACCACACCCCCTAGGGGGTGTATCTACTCTCTTTCCCCCCTGGAGCAGGAGGCCATGGACAAATACATCTCAGAGTCTCTAGTGGCTGGCATCATTCACCCATCATCCTCTCTAGCTGGAGCAGGGTTCTTCTTTGTGGAGAAGAAAGACAAGTCCCTTAGGCCCTGCATTGACTATTGGGGACTGTGGCAGCGGGGGCATGGTCAAGCGCCGGTCTGTGACAGGAGGGCGGAGCCAGGGAAGGTGAGTGGCAGAATCACTACACCTGACGGTAATTAACCTGTGTTTGTATGTCTTCCCAGTAACTGTGCCCTATTTAAGGAGACAGAGGGAGAGCAGAGGAGAGCTCTTCCCGGGATGAGAACACAGCGTGTGTGTGTGTGGCTGAAATAGTGTTAAACTGAAAAGTCTGGCAATAAAGCCTGTTACATTTCTTAAGCTTTGTCCTGCCGTCCTCTGTGCTCCACCTACACATAAGAGACATTCTACAGTGGTGCTGAAACCCGGGAAAAGGTGGAGCACCAACCCAGCAGCCCCATGGAATCCTCCCTGTTTGCCGACCTGGTCCACGCCCTTGCCACGGCTCAGCAAAGCCAGCACCAGGCACTCGTCACGCTCCGAAAGGAACAAGAGCAGTGCTTCGAAGCCCTGGTGCTGGCCCAGCAGGAAGATCGCGAGGCGTTCCGGCATCTCCTCGCATCGGTGGGGTCCACCAGCGCCCCGGCCGCGGGCCCATCTCCCCTCACCGTGACCAAGATGGGCCTGCAGGACGACCCCAAGGCGTTCCTCACATTGTTTGAACAGGTCGCCAAAGCCTCGGGGTGGCCGATGGAGCAGCGCGCGGCGCGCCTCCTCCCCCTCCTGACGGGAGAGGCGCAGCTGGCCGCGCTACAGCTCCCCGCCGACCGCCGGTTGGCCTACGCGGACCTTCGCCGGGCCATCCTCCAGTGCGTGGGGTGCACACCAGAACAACAGCACCAGCGCTTCCGCGCGCTGCGATTGGAGGAAGTCGGCCGGCCGTTCGCGTTCAGCCAGCAGCTCCGGGACACCTGCTGGCGGTGGCTGAGGGCCGACGATCGCTACGCCGAGGGAATCATCGATGAGGTGGTGCTGGAGCAGTTCATCGCCCGCTTACCAGCCGGAACCGCGGAGTGGGTCCAGTGCCACTGCCCGGCGTCGCTGGATCAGGCAGTAGGACTGGCGGAGGATCATTTGGCAGCTGTTCCAGTGGCAGGACAGCCGACGACGTCTTCTCTTCTCTCCTCTTCTCTCTCTCTTTCTCCCCTCCCTTCTGTGTCCCGTCCTCGCCCCATTCCCCCACCACGGAGACGGGGGCCGGCGCCACCCCAGCCGGCCCGCCACACCAGTGGTGCCCTCCTGTTTCTCCCTTCTGTGTCTGTTTCTCCCCCCCAGGTGAGTGAGCCCCAGAGCACTGGTGCAGAGGGAAAGCCCGGGCCGGTTTGCTGGCGCTGCGGGGAGCCGGGCCACCTGCAACAACAGTGCGCAGCAATGGAGGTGGGCGCGGTGGTACGGATCCCCAACCCGCCAGAGGCCGCCCTCGATTGGGCCGGAGCGTATCGCATACCGGTGAGTGTCCAAGGGGCTACATATCAGGCGTTGGTGGATTCTGGTTGCAATCAGTCCTCGATCCGCCAAAGCCTGGTGCAAGACGAGGCATTGGGGGGAGCACAGGGGGTGAAGGTGTTATGTGTGCATGGGGATGTTCACAGCTACCCTTTGGTGTCGGTCCACATATTTTTCAGAGGGGAAAAATCTATAGTGAAGGCGGCGGTTAATCCTCGCCTTACCCACTCTTTAATTTTGTGGACTGATTGGCCGGGATTTCGGGGTTTAATGATGCACCTAGTAAAGAGTGGGTCCTGCCATTTGACAGGGGGAGGACCCGGTGTCGCTTTGGCTGGAGCTGCTGTCGCAGAGCCGTCTACATCATCTCTGCGACAGAGTGAGGAGCCGCCGGCTCCTCCTCTTTCTGTTGGGGAATCCCTCGCGGATTTCCCATTAGAACAATCGCGAGACGAGACTCTGCAGCATGCGTTTGACCAAGTGAGAGTAATCGATGGTCAAACGCTCCAGCCAAACACCACCCCGTCCTTCCCCTATTTCTCTATTATGAAGGATAGATTATACCGAGTGACACAGGACACTCAGACGAAAGAGCGAGTCACGCAGCTTTTAATTCCAAAGAGCCGCCGGGAATTGGTATTCCAGGCGGCTCACTTTAATCCCATGGCTGGACACCTAGGGCAGGATAAGACACTAGCCCGAATAATGGCCCGATTCTGTTGGCCAGGGATTCGCAGCGATGTCCGTAGGTGGTGTACGGCGTGCCGCGAATGCCAATTAGTAAATCCAGTGGCCATTCCAAAAGCGCCTTTGCGCCCTCTACCTCTAATCGAGACCCCGTTCAAAAGAATTGGGATGGATCTCGTCGGGCCATTAGATCGGTCAGCACGAGGGTACCACTTAATATTAGTCCTGGTGGACTATGCAACGCGATACCCGGAAGCAGTGCCTCTGCGCAATATCTCCGCACGCAGTATTGCGGAGGCACTCTTCCGCGTCATCTCCCGAGTTGGAATCCCGAAAGAGATTCTGACTGATCAAGGCACTACGTTTATGTCACAGACACTGCGCGAACTGTATGGGTTATTGGGGATTAAGCCGATCCGCACCAGTGTGTATCACCCACAAATGGACGGTTTAGTAGAACGGTTCAACCGCACCCTCAAGAATATTATTAAAAAATTCGTAAGTGAGGACGCACGTAATTGGGATAAGTGGCTCGAACCCTTGCTGTTCTCAGTGCGAGAGGTCCCCCAAGCCTCCACGGGGTTCTCCCCGTTCAAATTGTTATATGGGCGTAAGCCACGCGGCATCCTAGACGTGCTGCGGGAAAATTGGGAGGAGGGACCTTCACAAAGCAAAAATGAAATCCAATACGTTATGGACCTGCACGCAAAACTCCACACTCTCACTCCCCTAACTCAGGAGAATTTGTGGCAGGCCCAGGAATGGCAAGCCCGCCTGTACAACAAGGGTACGCGCCTTAGAGAGTTCACTCCGGGAGATAAGGTACTCGTACTGTTGCCCACGTCGAGCTCCAAATTGATCGCCAAGTGGCAAGGACCCTTTGAGGTCACACCGCGAGTCGGGGACGTCGACTATGAGGTGAGGCGAACGGACAGGGGTGGGGCGCTACAGATTTACCACCTCAATCTGCTTAAACTCTGGAATGAGGAGGTCCCCGTGGCGTTGGTGTCGGTAGTTCCGGAGAAGGCGGAGCTGGGGCCGGAGGTTGAAAAAGGGACCTTGGCATCATGTACCTCTCCGGTCCCCTGTGGAGACGACTTCTCCCCGACCCAACTCACGAGGTCGCCCAGTTGCAGGCCGAGTTTTCGGATGTGTTCTCGCCCCTGCCCGGTCACACTAACCTCATAGAGCACCACATAGAGATGCCCCCGGGGGTGGTAGTGCATAGCCGCCCTTACAGGCTGCCCGAACACAAAAAAAAGGTGGTTTGGGAAGAACTTCAGACCATGCTCGAAATGGGCATCGTCGAGGAGTCCCACAGTGACTGGAGCAGCCCGGTAGTCTTGGTACCCAAGGCCGACGGGTCGGTCCGGTTCTGTGTGGACTATAGAAAAGTCAACGCGGTGTCTAAATTCGACGCGTACCCAATGCCTCGTATTGACGAGCTGCTCGATCAACTAGGCACGGCTCGCTTTTATTCGACACTGGATTTGACAAAGGGATATTGGCAGATCCCCTTGACTCCACTATCCCGGGAAAAAACGGCCTTTTCCACTCCGTTCGGCTTACACCAATTCGTCACACTTCCTTTTGGGCTGTTTGGGGTGCCTGCTACGTTTCAGCTGCTGATGGACAGGGTCCTCCGGCCCCATGCCACCTAAGCGGCCACATATCTGGATGATATAATCGTTTATAGTAATGACTGGCAGCGGCACTTGCAACACCTGAGGGCCGTCCTTAGGTCGCTGAGGCGGGCGGGTCTCACTGCGAACCCGAAGAAGTGTGCGATTGGGCGGGTGGAAGTATGGTATCTGGGCTTCCACTTGGGCAACGGGCAGGTGCGTCCCCAAATTAATAAGACAGCAGCGATTGCGGCCTGCCCGAGGCCCAAGACCAAAAAGGGGATGAGACAGTTCCTGGGGCTGGCTGGCTACTATCGTAGGTTTATACCTAATTATTCGGACGTCACCAGCCCGCTGACTGACCTCACTAAAAAGGGGGCACCAGACCCGGTCCAGTGGACGGAGCAGTGCCAGCGGGCTTTCTCTGAGGTAAAGGCTGCACTGTGTGGGGGGCCACTATTACACTCCCCTGACTTTTCTCTCCCTTTTGTGTTGCAGACTGATACGTCGGACAGAGGGCTGGGGGCGGTTTTGTCCCAGGAGGTGGAGGGGGAGGACCGCCCCATCCTGTACATTAGCAGGATGCTGTCGGTGCATGAGGGGTGCTACAGCACTATTGAAAAGGAATGTCTAGCGATCAAGTGGGCGGTCCTCGCCCTCCGTTACTACCTGCTGGGGCGCTCTTTCACCCTCTGTTTGGACCACGCGCCCCTCCAGTGGCTCCACCGCATGAAAGATGCCAACACGCGGATCACCCGTTGGTATCTGGCACTACAACCCTTCAATTTCAAGGTGGTCCACAGGCCGGGGGCGCAGATGGTCGTGGCGGACTTCCTCTCCCGCCAAAGGGGGGGGGGGGAGTCGGCTGCGGGCTGGACGGCCGCCCGGCCTGAGTCGGGCGGTGGGGGTATGTGGCAGCGGGGGCATGGTCAAGCGCCGGTCTGTGACAGGAGGGCGGAGCCAGGGAAGGTGAGTGGCAGAATCACTACACCTGACGGTAATTAACCTGTATTTGTGTGTCTTCCCAGTAACTGCGCCCTATTTAAGGAGACAGAGGGAGAGCAGAGGAGAGCTCTTCCCGGGACGAGAACACAGCGTGTGTGTGTGGCTGAAATAGTGTTAAACTGAAAAGTCTGGCAATAAAGCCTGTTACGTTTCTTAAGCTTTGTCCTGCCGTCCTCTGTGCTCCACCTACACATAAGGGACATTCTACAGGGACTTAATGCCATTGCTGTCAAGAACCGCTATCCCGTACCACTCATGTCCACTGCCTTTGAGTTACTTTAGAGGGCTCACTTTTTTACAAAGCTGGACCTCCATAATGCCTACCACCTGGTATAAACCACCTGGTATCAGCAGAGGCTTCTTCAACTGTCTACCCAGCTAACCTTCAGGGAATGATGGCCGTGTTAACATGCCTCGGATCCACCATGGACACTCATGGACGGACTCTTGCAAGCCAACGTGAGACCCTTGCTCGCCACGAGGTACTGCTTCAGCAAATTGGGAAAACCCTGGCACAACTGACTTCTCTGCCTGATTCTGCTCCTGCTCCACCATCCGCTCCTGCTCCAGTGCCTCCTGCCATGCTGCCTCCTTCACCTCGCGAACCCAGCCTTCCTGCACCACAGAGGTATGACAGCAAGCACAGTGAGTGTCTGGAGTTCCTTACCCAGTGCCAACTCACCTTTGAGCTCCAGCCTACCACCTACACTGCGGATCGCCACAAGATTGCCTTTGTGATAACCTTGTTAGCTGGTAAGACACGAGCTTGGGCAACAGCCATCTGGCAGAGACAGGGACCTGAGTGCTCTGATTTTCAGCTGTTTATGGAGGAGATGCTTCGTGCCTTCAATCAAGCAGACATCAGCAAAGACGCAGCCAGAAAGCTCATGTCCATCCGGCAAGGAGGAAGCGTCGCAGACTACGCCATCTCGTTCCGGACGCTCGCAGCAGTAAGTGGATGGAACGAGACTGCCCTGGTTTCAGCTTTTCACCATGGTCTGTCTGACCTCATCAAAGACGGTCTGGCCTCTATCGGATGCCCAAGTGACCTCGAAACACTGATTTCTCATGCCATTCGTCTGGACAACAGGATTAGAGAACGCCGCCAAGTCCTGAGTCTCCCCGGCCTCACTGCCTCAACATGGAGCCCATCTACCTCCTCCAGTGACTGTCCAGAACCCATGCAAGTGGGCCGTACTCGCCTCTCCGCATCTGAGAGGGAGCGCAGAAGGAGGGACAAGTGCTGCATCTACTGTGGCAAGCCTGGTCACTTCCGAGCATCATGTCCCGAGCTTTCGGGAAAAGGACCGCCCCGTCCAGCCGAGGGAGGGTTGTGACGGGGCCTACCCTCTCTTCCGGACTTCCTGGCCAAGGAATCTACATCCCGGTTTCCATCTCCTGGGGCGAGTCCATCCACTCTTGCCAGGTCTTGTTAGACTCAGGGGCGGCTGGAAACTTTATGGATATCCACTTCGCCCAAAGTATCAATGTCCCGACTGCGCCTCTTGAAGTCCCACTGTCTGTGTCTGCCCTGGATGGCCAAGCTTTAGGTGATGGAAGAGTCACCCAAGTTACTTCTCCAGTCTTTCTCCAGTCTCAAGGTCACAAAGAAGAAATATCCCTGCACCTTATTCATTCACCTGAGTTCCCAGTTATTCTAGGCCTTCCTTGGCTTACTCGCCACAACCCTTGCATAGACTGGGTAACAAGCCAGGTTGTGGAATGGGGTCCTGCATGCCATGCCTCTTGTCTGCTCTCTAGCTCTCCTGTGTCTCCTGCCGAGCTTCCTGATCTCACCGAGTTATCTCAAGTTCCCACAGAGTACTGGGATCTGAAAGAGATTTTTAGCAAGAGCAGGACCACCGTTCTTCCTCCGCACCGCACCTACGACTGTGCCATCGACTTGCTCCCTGGGACTACTCCTCCTCGGGGCCGACTGTTCTCCCTCTCTCAGCCAGAACGCAAGGCCATGGAGGAATACATCAAGGAAGCCCTGGTTTCTGGGTTCATTCGACCCTCCACTTCACCTGCTGGTGCCGGCTTCTTCTTTGTCGGCAAGAAGGATGGGGGGCTCCGACCGTGTATTGACTATAGGGGCCTGAACAAGATCACCGTGCGCAACCGCTATCCCCTTCCACTGATGTCCACAGCATTCGACCTGCTCCAAGGTGCCACCGTCTTCACCAAGTTGGACTTACGGAATGCATACCACCTCGTCCATATCCGACAAGGAGACGAGTGGAAGACCGCCTTTAACACCCCGTCAGGGCACTACGAGTACCAGGTGATGCCCTTCGGACTCACCAACGCACCAGCTGTTTTTCAGGCCCTAATCAACGACGTCTTGAAGGACATGATTAACCTGTACATTTTTGTCTACCTCGACGACATCCTAATCTTTTCCAAGACCGTGCAGGAGCACCACTACCATGTCCGCCAGGTTCTCCAGAGGCTGCTACAGAACAATCTGTTCGCTAAGGCCCAGAAATGCGAATTTCATGTTCCCGAGGTCTCCTTTCTGGGTTTTATTGTACAGACAGGCCAACTCCAGATGGATCCAGCCAAGACCCTGGACGTCCGGGACTGGCCCACCCCCAAGTCCGTCAAAGAGGTTCAGCGGTTCTTAGGATTTGCTAACTTCTACCGCAAGTTCATCAGGAACTTTAATTCTGTAGCAGCGCCCATATCGGACCTCACCAAAGGGACAGGTGGATCATATGTCTGGTCTCCTCAGGCGGAAAAGGCGTTCAAAGACGTCAAGCACCGCTTCCGCACAGCACCCATTCTGGTCCTCCCAGACCCTTCGCAACCCTTCATCGTCGAGGTGGACGCCTCGGACAGCGGAGTCGGCGCGGTCCTCTCTCAATGCTCGGAAGAAAGGTTGCACCCCTGCGCATACTTCTCCCACCACCTGAGTTCTGCGGAGTCCCGGTATGACGTGGGGGATCAAGAACTGCTAGCAGTTAAACTGGCCCTTGAGGAGTGGAGGCACTGGCTGGAGGGAGCGCAACACCCATTTTTGGTCTGGACAGACCACAAGAACCTGGAGTACCTCCAGCAAGCAAAGAGACTCAATCCACGACAGGCTAGGTGAGCCTTATTTTTCAGTCGGTTCGACTTTACCCTATCATACCGCCCCGGCTCCAAAAATACCAAACCTGACGCGCTTTCCAGGCTGTTCGCTCCCACCAACAGGGAGAGCGAAGTTGGTCCTATTATCCCTGTGTCCCGGATTGTGGCCCCTGTCCGCTGGGGTATTGAGGAGGCCGTCCGACGAGCCCAATGCCAGGACCCCGGTCCTGGGACGGGGCCACCGGGCCTCTTGTACGTCCCACATCAAGCCCGGGCCAAGGTTCTCCAGTGGGGTCACTTGTCCCCTCTCACCGCCCACCCGGGAGCTCGAAGGACCCTGGACTTTTTGAGAAGACGCTTCTGGTGGCCTATCATGGAGAAGGAAGTGAGGTCATTCGTCCTTTCCTGCGAAGTGTGCACCAGAAGCAAGAACCCACGACAGCATCCCCAGGGTCTCCTGCATCCTCTGACCATTCCCCGGCATCCCTGGTCTCACGTGGCAGTCGATTTCATCACGGGTCTCCCTGAGTCACAAGGTAATACTGTCATTTTGGTCATAGTAGACAGATTCTCTAAGGCCTGCCGCTTCATACCACTGTGCAAGCTCCCTTCTGCCCTGGAAACTGCCAAACTCATGTTCACTCATGTCTTCCGAGTTTTTGGTCTCCCACAGGACATCGTTTCTGACCGGGGGCCCCAGTTCTCCTCCCGAGTGTGGCACGGGTTTTGCAAGGTCATCGGAGCCACTGCCAGCCTCTCCTCTGGGTTCCACCCACAGTCCAATGGCCAGACGGAGAGGCTCAACCAGGACCTGGAAACCACCCTGCAAGGCCTGGCTATGGATAACCCGACATCGTGGAGCACCTGGCTGCCATGGGCAGAGTATGCCCACAACACCCTGCAGTCATCGGCCACCAAGCTGTCGCCATTCCAGTGCCAATTCGGGTTCCAGCCACCTCTGTTCCCGGACCAGGAGGAGGACGCGGGGGTGCCCTCGGTCAACCAATATGTGAGACGGTGTTGCAAGACCTGGAGCAAGGTCAGGAAGACCCTCATCCAGACCTCCAGAACCAACCAGACTCAGGCCAACCGCCATAGAAGACCTGCCCACGCTTTCCGCCCTGGGCAGCGGGTTTGGCTGTCCACCAAGGACCTTCCGCTGCGGGTGGAGAACCGCAAGCTTGCTCCTCGCTACATTGGCCCTTTCAAGGTGGTGCGCAGGGTGAACCCTGTCGCCTACCGGCTCCAGTTGCCCCAGACTCTGAGGATCAACCCCACATTCCATGTTTCCCTGTTGCGGCCCATACTGACATCCACGTATGCCCCTGCCCCTAGGAATCCCCCACCCCCCGCATCTTCCAGGGTCAGACTGTGTTCACCGTGCATCACCTGCTTGACTCCCGCCGGGTCTGCGGCGGGCTTCAATACCTGGTAGATTGGGAGGGCTATGGACCTGAGGAACGCTGTTGGGTCCCCGCCCGGGACATTTTAGATAAAGGACTGTGCCGGGACTTCCATTCGGCCCATCCGGATCGCCCTGGGAACGTCAGGAGACGCTCCTGGGGGGGGGGGGGGGGGTCCTGTTAGGACTGGGACTGTTTTGGCCTCTAGAGGCCGCTGTTATGTTTATCTTGTCATGGTTGTTTTGGCCTCTAGAGGCCGCCACTGTGTTTTGTGTTTGTCTTGATTGCCTGTTTCCTGCCCCGCCCTGTTCCTTAATGAGTTTGTGTATAAATACCCCTCTGTTTGTTCCCCTAGTCACAGAGTCTTTATGCTATGTTGTCTAGTGCTAGTTTCCTCTGTCCCACGTATCTTGCCTGTGCCCTTGTGTTTTTGATGTTTTTGCTTTCTTTGGACTTTGTATTTTTGATCTTCTGAGTGTTCGGCATTTTTGCCTTTCCTTTTGTTTTTTGGGCCTTTGAACCTTTGGATATTTTTATTTTTGGTCATCTTCTGGGCTTTTGGATTTTCTTTTTGTTTTTTCCATTGGACTGTATATATTGTAAATAAACTGTTTTTTGATACTCTACCTACACCTCACACCTCTGCACTTGAGTCATCCCCCTGGTGGCCTAGTGGGGGTTTGCTGGATTATCACACCAGTGACCCGGGTTTGAATCCCAGCAAAACCCTAACACATGGCCCTTTATGGATCAGTTTGGACACCCCTGTCTTATGAGATTTCATTAACCAGTTCATCTTTGTTTATCTCAATGATATCTTCAACTTCTCCCCCACATTGGAGATCCATCAGTTCCACATCAGACAGGTCCTGCAATGACTCTAATCAAACTTCTCTTCACCAAAGCAGAGAAGTGTGAGTTTCACAAGCACACCGTGTCCTTCTTGGGTTTTGTGATTTTCCCTGGGGTGGTCCAAATGGACCCCAACAAGGTCAAGGCGGTCTTTGACTGGCCTGTTCTCTCTTCCTGTAAGGAACTACAGCACTTTTTGGTGTTTGCTAAATTTTATTGAAGGTTTATCAGGAACTATAGCAACCGCGCCACTCCCCTGACCAAACTCATATCTTCCAAGCATCCCTTCTCGTGGACTGACCATGCTGAGAGAGCCTTCTTTTTTCTTAAGAGCAAATTCACCATGGCATCATCCCTGACTGTGCCATTCAGTTCATCCTCAAAGTGGATGCCTCTGACACTGGCGTCAGGGCTGTCCTGTCCCAGAGGTCAGCCAAGGGTAACAAGGTGCACCCGTGCATTTTTTTTCTCATCGCATGACTCCAGTGGAACACAACTATGGCATTGGTGACCGGGAACTACTAGCTATCAAGTTGGCCCTGGAGGAGTGGAGACATTGGTTGGAGGGGACTGACATTCCATTCATCATATGGACTGATCATAAGAACCTTGAGTACTTCATGTCTGCTAAACATCTAAATGCACATCAAGCCATTGTTTTTCTCCTGCTTCAACTTTGTGCTCTCCTTTAGACCAGGCTCTAAGGACATCATGCCAGATGCTCTTTCCAGGCACTTTTCTCTGGACTTGCAGCAAGGCACCACCGAACCCATCCTCCCTGTTTATTGTCTCATGGCTGCTGTCTGACTCTACATAGAAACTGTTATCCAAAATGCCCTGCCCAGTGATCCAGGACCAGGTAATGGCCCACCCAACTGTCTATATGTGCCCCCTTGCATGTGCTCTCAAGTGCTTCAGTGGGGGCACAGCTCCCTCGTAGTCTGTCACCCTGGGGCAGCCCAGACCCTTGCCATCCTCAGGCAATGCTTATGGTGGCCAACCATGCAGCGAGATGTTAGGACCTTTGTGGCGGCCTGTGACATGTGCTCCAGAAATAAGACTAGCAAACCACCTGCTGGTGGACTATTAAGACCCTTACCTGTACCTCACCATCCGTGGTTCCACATTGCAGTGGATTTCGTCACTGGCCTCCCCAGCTCCAAGGGTAATACTTGCATCATGACAATCATCGATCATTTCTCTAAGGCTGCTCACTTTGTTCCCCTCCCTAAAGCCTCACTCACAACCTGCCATAAGTGCTTTGGGCATGCACGGGTTGCACGGTTTTGTAGCTTGCAGCCGTGCCGCAGGGTCACAGTGAACCCGGGGGAAAGTTTGAGGGAGGAGTACAGGCAAAGTACTTGTCAAGTACAGGTTGCACACCTGACTTACTTGAGGCGTGGGGAAAATTGCGTCATTCGCCTGTGGAAAGCATATATCTGATGCACATGATCAGTGCGTGTTCAGTGAGTGTGGAGTGTGTGAGACTTGCATTTTACCAGTTTCCTGCACTATGAGTTCGGGCCGCACTTGTGAAGCATGTGTGATGCATGTGATTAGCACGTTACAATCACTCATAACTTGTGTGTGATGCAAGCCAGGAGTGGGTATAAAACCAGCGTGTCTGCAGCATTCTGCATCTGTCTTTCAGCTGAAGAATATTGGATATTTTGTGGGAAAAATGTAAAAATTTTCAGTTTAAAGTTTAGAAAATGGGACCATGCGAGCAAAAGTGAAGTGAGCAAAAGTGAAGTAACCCAGTCTGAAACAGCAGAGGGGGAGGAGGAAGAATTTGATGATGATGGTAGCAGCACCGGCGAGCCCTGCACGGACAGGGAGAAGTATGCCTTCAAGCCAGCAGAAGGCACAGCACCCTGCCAGAGGGATTTTCACAGGTAAATACACATGGTTTAAACATTCATATCTTTATGCTTATGTAATTAATATTATATATGCTGATTTTCATTTATGTTTCAGCTAACAATGCCCAGAAGTGAGGACATTGCAATCCCATCATTGCTGTCAGGCCATTGTGCCATGCTCAGTGATAAGGACAAGGACATCCTGACACCCCGTCCCATCACTCAGCAGGAGTAGGAGCAGGACAGCAGCTCAGAGTCAAAGTGTGTTTCAGTGCTCAAACTGTTGGGCTATTTAGTTGGGATTTTTTATAGTGTAATAAAATGTGTCATTCCCTTATACTCATTTTATTATTTGATGTTTGCATGGTAAATTAAACATATACTGAAATAAAAACAGCAAATGAGGTGGTCTTCTTCCTTTCTACAAGGCTACATGCTACATGATTGGTTCCTTGGTTCCTCCTCAATATATATACCCAGAGTCTTGCCCCTTGTGTCGCGTGCAGGTCGCGTGCACTGTGTGCAGGTCGCGTGCGCTGCATGCACGCCACACATAGGGATAGAAAGTGTGATGGACTTCTGTCTTGCACACCACACAAATAGCAAGTGTGGATACTTGTGTAGTATTTCTGAGGCACGTCACTCATACAATGACCGTGCATCACTCATGAGTCTTACTGTCATCGCAAAAAGCCCCTACTAGCCGCGCTGCTGACTTGGTTCAGGTGTACAAAAGGAATACGGGTCCCATACGTAGTGTATGCGTTCTTGATTTGTTGCAAGACCCATAGAATTTGCATGTGCAGGACCAAAAGTCTCTACAGGCAGTCTGAGACCTTTTACAGCACTGAACACACGCAAGTGTTGCGCAAGTCTCAAGCATGGTTTTGCCAATTTTTTTACCAGCACGTACCGCGGGTTGTGAGTGAGGCTTAAGCTGCCTTCAGCTCAAGAGATGACAGAACTGTTTATAAACCATGTGTTCCAGATTTATGGTCTGCCTATGGACATTGTGTCTGACAGAGGTCCCCAGTTCTCCACTCACTTCTGGAAAAAGTTCTGTAAGCTCATTAGGGCTACTCCCAGCCTCTCCTCAGGTTACCACCCCCAGAGTAATGGGTAGATGGAGCATATCAAGCAGAAGCTAGAGGTCGCTCTCTGATGCCTAACATCCTGTGATTCTTCCTCCTGGAGCCCTTGGATTGAATACGCCCACAACAGCCTTCCCTCATCATCCACTGGACTGACTCCCTTCCAGTGTTCCCTCAGTTACCAGCCCCTTCTTTTCCCTGAACAGGAGGAGGAGGCATCTGTTCCTTCAGCCCAAGTCTTTGTCCAATGTTGTTGCAGAGTTTGGGCACGTGCCAGACATCACCTGGTATGTGCCAATCACACATACAAGAGGATGGCAGGTCAACATTGCAGGCTGGCTCCTGTCAACTGCTTGGAACAAAGGGTCATGTTGTTCATGGCCAATCTCCCTCTCAGGTTCCCTCATGTAAGCTGGCCCCCAGGTTTGTTTGCCCCTTTCCTATTTCTAAGGTCATTAACCCCATGACTGTGAGATTGGCATGGCCCAGGTCCAGAGCCAGCCCGTGGCATAGGCAATATAGGCAAATGCTAAGGGCGCTGCGTCCATCCAGGGGCGCAGAAACGGGGGGAGAAAAATTATGACTTCCACTATTCTGAAAACGAGTCAGCATTATAATGTCTTAGCCTAATTTAATTGTACAGCAAAGCATGTAGTCAGGGTGCGATTTGTCAAAAAAAGCGGGGTGGGGTGGGGTGGTGGTTGTTAATCATGAAACAATAAGCGCTCAACAGTGGTTCGCCCTGTCTATAGTGTGTCTTCGGGCACATCCGCGGCTATTCTCTGTTTTGGCCATGTAATCATAGCCGGCGATTGCTATAGGCGACCTAGGCAACTGCCTAGAGCGCAAAGTGTGCCCAGGGGCGCCAAGGGCGACCAAAACCCCACCAAAAAGGAGGGATGGAGTTATTGAATGGAGATGTTACCAATTGCATCAGTGGTGTACAGTGTTTTCAACCACTGTGCTGCCGAACTCTAGTACCGTGGAACACTAGTGTGCCGTGCACTGTAAACCCGAATAAGTTGAGTTTACTTAAAAAAATTGAGGAAAGTGGTTGCCTTAAAAAAAAATAAGTAATTATTAATGATTGAATTGAGTACCGTTTAAGGTACTCAATTCAATCATTAATAATTACTTATTTTTTTTAAGGCAACCACTTTCCTCAATTTTTTTAAGTAAACTCAACTTATTCGGGTTTACAGTGTGAGAGATCACCAAGTGTACCGTGGAAAATTATAGAATGACTGTATATTGTAAATATTGGCAACAGCGTTTTAGTTTCAGTCAACATTTTCTATTGGTGATGTGCCTTGAGATTTTTTCATTGAAAAAAGTGCGCCCTGGCTCAAAAAGGTTGAAAAACAAGTGTAGCCTACGCAGTAGTGGTCGGTGATTTCCTTATGCCTACTAAAAATGCACAATGATAGGTTATAAGGGGGGCGGGGGGAGCGGTGTTCATCGGGGAATGAGAATTGGCTATCCACTGCAAAAAGTAGCCCAGACTACAAGTGCTTAAATGAAGAAATTCAAACTCTCGGGTGCGCAAGGGCGCAAATGAAGGCTACAGGAAGAAACAAATAGAGCCAAGTATAGAGGTAAGTCTGATCTAATCTCTCATATCAACCATTATAGTGGCAAATTAATATTTTAGACGCCTGAATCAATGTCTGCCTAGCTAACTAGATGCAAACAGCAATAGACTTAGTACCCATAATAACTTTGTTATTATGGGTACTAAGTTATTATTAACCCATAACTTTGTTATTGCAAACAGCAATAACAAAGTACCCATAATAGCACTTTTGTTTGAAAATACAGCCCATTGATGTCCTAACAGGGTG
The DNA here is from genome assembly GCF_027579695.1 of Neoarius graeffei. Classification (NCBI taxonomy): domain Eukaryota; kingdom Metazoa; phylum Chordata; class Actinopteri; order Siluriformes; family Ariidae; genus Neoarius; species Neoarius graeffei. The sequence goes on from NC_083571.1 coordinate 64,869,865, forward strand.
CTCAAGTTTGCACAATTTAGAATTGTAGAATTTTTTATTCATTTAATTTGTTAATTCTTCAGAGATGACTTAACTTTTAATAGCAAAAAAGAAACTAAAAATAATTTCTTGTTTATTGTCCATGCTCTACACTTTGAACAGGGTGCAGAAGAGTTTTTGCCCATTATATGGAGATATGTATTGAATTTGTGTGGTCATTTTACTTTGTGACACTTTATGTTAATAATGATAACAATAATAACAATAATGAAAAAGATAAAAAATGACTTCTTGTTTATTGTCCATGCACCGTACATTGTTTAATAGTAATAGAATAGAGTGATTAGATTAAAGTGTTATTTAGATGTTATTAGAGGGGGTTATTTTTTTTTGGGGGGGGGGGGGGGGGCGCCAAAACTCAATCTCGCCTTGGGCAGCCAAAGACCTAGAGCCGGCCCTGCCCAGGTCTATGTGGCAGCTTCACCCATCTTTTCATTGATGATCTTTTCATCCAGGATCAGTGATGGAGGAGAGGCCTATACAGTCAGGAAACTACTAAAGGTCTGTCAAGGAGGTTGGGGGTTACAGTATCTGGTTGACTGGAAGGGCTATAGCCCAGAGGAGAGGTGTTGGGTGCCAGCACATTTCATCCTCAACCCTGCGCTCATCAGGAATTTCCACTACGTGAATCCGGGAGCTCTGTCTGGGGTGCCCAGAGGTGTCCATAAGGGGGATGTTACTGTCACGATCCTGCCCGGAACTTCCAAATCCTGACCTGTGCCTTTACACTCCACTCTGTATTTTCCCCATTCTCCCTGTGCTGCATTAGCACATCTGCTACGCATTTACTATTAGCCACTCTACATAAACACACCGAGGAGAATTACTCAATGCTGATAAATACTTGCCGTAAGTTTTGTTAAGTTCATGTTCTGTTTCTGGACTTGGATTACATTTTTGGACTAAGATTTTTTGCCTGCCAATTTTTGGGTTTTGTTACTTGGACTTTTGAGTCAAGACTCTTATTTTTTTTTTCTGGCTCCAGTTTTTCATGGGATTATTATCATCTGTGACTCTGTGAGGACTCCTTCTTCCCAGGATTTCACTGTGAGATTTTCCGACTGTGCTGCTATGCCTGCTTTCTGCCCGTTCTCCTCACAAGCCTACTCTTCAGGTACACCTCAGTTAATTTCTAGTAGTTGCTCATTGGGTCCAATCTGTCCCTGTGGCCTCCAGGTTGTGACACTCTAGTATGGTAGTAGGCATGTAGGCTACATTTCTGATAGAATTTAAGGCAAGCTGATTCAGGACCAAAAATTCATTGAATTTATTGTTTATTGTACAGTCTCAAAAACAGTCCTTTAGTGACTCAGTTGAGTTCCATCTTCGACTCTGAACCAGTTAACAGTAAAGTATCTGAAATCACACAGTGCTCTTATTTTAGCATTGCCTGTTAGAGGAACTCTGAACATGTCAAGACAGTTATGCATGCTGTGTCATTTATGAGATCCATATCTCGCCTGAAGCACTCTCTTTTAGGATATGAACAAAACATGTTCCTCAATGAGCATGTGGCAGGATCTACCCTAAAGTTCACCTGAAGACTTTTTTAGGACAACATTATGAAGTCCATTTATTAAATCACAGGTAGTTAAACATGATTGAGTTTGATTGAACTGTACAGGATTTAAACATGATTGAGATTGATCATCCATCCATCCTTCCATTATCTGTAACCACTTATGCTGTGCAGGGTCACGGGCAAGCTGGAGCCTATCCCAGCTGACTGTGGGCAAGAGGCGAGGTACACCCTGGACAAGTCGCCAGGTCATCACAGGGCTGACACATAGAGACAAACAACCATTCACAGTCATATTCACACCTACAGTCACTTTAGAGCCACCAATTAGCCTAACCTGCATGTCTTTGGACTGTGGGGGAAACCGGAGCACCTGGAGGAAACCCATGCAGACACGGGGCGAACATGCAAACTCACACAGAAAGGACCCTGTCAGCTGCTGGGCTCGAACCCAGAACCTTCTTGCCGTGAGGTAGCAGAGCTAACCACTACACCACCGTGCCGCCCGAGATCGATCATACAAGCCCTAATTATAATAATGCCCACATGTGAAGCCACCTGATGAGCTATCATAAGAACTTTAAGTGCTTAAAAGTCCAAAAGCACATCAAGCTTTATTGCATGTGAGCAACCAGTATGGCGTCCAGTATGTGACATCAAGTCACTGATAGCCAGGGACCAGAAATTAAGTGTAGCCAATGCAAACATACCTGTTAGCCTGGATTTATTCAGATGAAAGAGTCATCTTCAAGTCAGTATGGGTAACAGAGAAACCAGATATCTGCAAGATCCTTGGAAAAATGACTATATACATCTGAGAAATTATTTCAGATGATTATAATGATTAATCACTAGTGTTTTGCAAGCACAAAGTTGGGAAGGCAGGAAAAAGGGTTTAACAGCTGTCTGGTGCCAATGTGGAAAGTTTGTCAAGTGGAAAACTGAATCTGAATGTGTTTGTTGTAAAGAGAATGAACTTTTATGCAGTATAATACAGGCACAGTCAGTGAATAGTTTCATGGAGAAACCCAGTTTAGCACACAAGCCTGCGTTGGAAATGGACAATATAAAGACCATGATAGCCTGTGTGTAGCATGTAGCATGATGTGAGAGGGAAAGCAACAGATGGAGAACTCGCAAACCAGTAAGCAGCCAATGATATAAAGAAACTCAGTGTGTGTGCATGGTTATGTATATGTGTGAGTCCATACTAGCTATAAAACCTATTTATTTATTTATTTATTACGTTGTGTGAGTACAGGTATCAATATGCAATGTGTCACAATAGTTTATATGGTCTATATACTGTCTAGTGACAGCTCAAAGTCGAATGCAAGTTTATAGTAGAGCAGAGCAAAGCTCCATACTTAAGAGAATATGGTGAAGCATCAGCCTGATTTTTAATGGCTTTTGTGACCACCACAGGGAACCCGATCTTGAGTGCAAGGCAACATATGTCATAAATGCTCGACCACTGGACAAAAAAATTTGCACCTTTATTTCCAAAAGCTCAATGGGTTTTTATCCAGCGCTTATTTTTAACTTGCTATTTAAAAAATAATATGGGATTATTTACTAACACATTTTACACTCGTCGGAAGCTCCGCTTTTGCACAGTGCCTAAATATGTACAGTCCTGTATAGAAGCCTTAGGCACCCTATTTTTTTAATACAAACTTTATTATAGATTTCTATTTTATGACGTCTACATTATCGAGTCAGTACAAAAATATTTTGGAGTCCCAAGCGTTTGCTTTCCAGCACAAAATTAAATGTTACAGGGAAAAAAAGTTTGTATCTGAGCAGCATATTCCATAAGAGAGCACTTTTCAGACTAAAAAAAGAAAACGTAATGAAGTCTGCTGGGCTTTGCTGAAAAATTAAGACGTGAGTGTGATAGTCAAAGTGTCCAGAAGAACTGTAGCTGGTTCTGCAAGATGCTCAGTAAAACCTACAGCTCATTTCCTTATAAAACTGCACTCATTGTACCTGAGACTATTTTTTTTAAAGCAAAGGGTCGTCTCACACCAAATATTGACTTTATTTCATTTGTTATGGCTTACTGCTTCCTGTTTATAGTATTCTTTAATGTTGAAACATTTCATTTCATTATTTTGAAGCTATTTTTGGTCTACAGCATTTCTTTACATGTGCCTAAGACTTTTGCACAGTACTGTATATATTTATGTCTGCAATGCTACTACTCCTACTCCTACTACTACTACCAATAATAATAATAATAATAATAATAATACAGGAGTGAAAAAAGGTGCATTTAAGGCTGATTTCTTCTGATTATTGAATGACTCCTGCTGTGTTGTTTTGCTCTGTGTTATTACATAAACAGAAATAAATCTACAATTTAATTATTATCTATAAAATTACAGTCCAGTACGTTGTGTGCATGGCATTAAAGGACATCATGACTAATAGATAAACAAACAGATTTCATAATGAGTAAAATACTTTGGCTCTGTTGATGAATCAGCATTAAAACAACATTAAAAACGACTGAAACACAAAAATGGAAGAAAGTGACATGTATTGACAAGAAATTTATGGCCCTTACTATCAACCAAATGCATACAATGGTGAAATGGGGTAAAAATTTTCCATTGGCACAAAGAAGGCCCACATCATCATCATAATACATGCCAGGGCCTGATTTAGCCTGTGCTTATTGGGGTGCAGTCAAAATGTCTGCATGAGCGCCTTTTAACCCTTTGGTGACTGACCCCTTGAAAATGGTTCCTCCAGGAACGATGACGTTTCAGTTGTCAAGACAACGGAAAAACTAAAATACAAAAACAGAAAGATACGTCACAATGCTCTTGTATTTTAGTTTTTCCGTTGTCTTGACAACTGAAACGTCATCGTTCCTGGAGGAACCATTTTCAAGGGGTCAGTCACCAAAGGGGTTAACTCAATACTACTGATAAAATACAGCATTTGTATCATCATGAAGAACTGCAGGCTTTCTGCTGTATTCTATTTTAATAAACAGTATCAGGGCTCTGAGTGAATCAGATGATTCTATTAAAAAAAAAAGTGTGAACAGAAAATATTTAAATACAACCCTGATTCCAAAAAAGTTGGGACAAAGTACAAATTGTAAGTAAAAACGGAATGCAATGATGTGGAAGTTTCAAAATTCCATATTTTATTCAGAATAGAACATAGATGACATATCAAATGTTTAAACTGAGAAAATGTATCATTTAAAGAGAAAAATTAGGTGATTTTAAATTTCATGACAACAACACATCTCAAAAAAGTTGGGACAAGGCCATGTTTACCACTGTGAGACATCCCCTTTTCTCTTTACAACAGTCTGTAAACGTCTGGGGACTGAGGAGACAAGTTGCTCAAGTTTAGGGATAGGAATGTTAACCCATTCTTGTCTAATGTAGGATTCTAGTTGCTCAACTGTCTTAGGTCTTTTTTGTCGTATCTTCCGTTTTATGATACGCCAAATGTTTTCTATGGGTGAAAGATCTGGAATGCAGGCTGGCCAGTTCAGTACCCGGACCCTTCTTCTACGCAGCCATGATGCTGTAATTGATGCAGTATGTGGTTTGGCATTGTCATGTTGGAAAATGCAAGGTCTTCCCTGAAAGAGACGTCGTCTGGATGGGAGCATATGTTGCTCTAGAACCTGGATATACCTTTCAGCATTGATGGTGTCTTTCCAGATGTGTAAGCTGCCCATGCCAAACGCACTAATGCAACCCCATACCATCAGAGGTGTAGGCTTCTGAACTGAGCGCTGATAACAACTTGGGTCGTCCTTCTCCTCTTTAGTCCGAATGACACGGAGTCCCTGATTTCCATAAAGAACTTCAAATTTTGATTCATCTGACCACAGAACAGTTTTCCACTTTGCCACAGTCCATTTTAAATGAGCCTTGGCCCAGAGAAGACGTCTGCGCTTCTGGATCATGTTTAGATACGGCTTCTTCTTTGAACTATACAGTTTTAGCTGGCAACGGCGGATGGCACGGTGAACTGTGTTCACAGATAATGTTCTCTGGAAATATTCCTGAGCCCATTTTGTGATTTCCAATACAGAAGCATGCCTGTATGTGATGCAGTGCCGTCTAAGGGCTCGAAGATCACAGGCACCCAGTATGGTTTTCCGGCCTTGGCCCTTACGCACAGAGATTCTTCCAGATTCTCTGAATCTTTTGATGGTATTATGCACTGTAGATGATGATATGTTCAAACTCTTTGCAATTTTACACTGTCGAACTCCTTTCTGATATTGCTCCACTGTTTGTGGGTGCAGAATTAGGGGGATCGGTGATCCTCTTCCCATCTTTACTTCTGAGAGCTGCTGCCACTCCAAGATGCTCTTTTTATACCCAGTCATGTTAATGACCTATTGCCAATTGACCTAATGAGTTGCAATTTGGTCCTCCAGCTGTTCCTTTTTTGTACCTTTAACTTTTACAGCCTCTTATTGCCCCTGTCCCAACCTTTTTGAGATGTGTTGCTGTCATGAAATTTCAAATGAGCCAATATTTGGCATTAAATTTCAAAATGTCTCACTTTCGACATTTGATATGTTGTCTATGTTCTATTGTGAATACAATATCAGTTTTTGAGATTTGTAAATTATTGCATTCCGTTTTTATTTAAAATTTGTACTTTGTCCCAACTTTTTTGGAATCGGGGTTGTATATCCTTATCATTATACATTAAAAAAAACTTGAATTATTATACTGGTTAAAGTTTTATAATGATGCATTCTTTGTTTAATCACATTTTATTGGCTCCAAACTGCGACAGTGAGAAACAGGATCAAAGGGGACCTGCAACTAAAAATAAACATCAGCTAGAAATATTACATATTTTGCACAAATGCATTTTGATGACCCTGTAGTGTCACACTGTGTCACATAAAGCAGTGCTTTAAAATTCTTTTCTATTCCTCCTCACTCAAGGGCGCAGCCATAGTGCCATTTTGTGGGCAGAGTCAAAGGTTAGCATGACGCAGAATCATTGATAGGTTGCTCCTGACACCGTGAGGTCACTGGATGCACAAAACAATGTTGAGAAATGGTAGAGTGCAAAAACTGTGGTTGCAGAAATAAATGTGATAAGAAGGGAAAGCAGTTTTTTCCATGTTCCATTGCCGACAACTGAGCGACGTAAACGACTTCCTAAACAGTGGCTACACAACTTCGGAATAGGTCACTGTAACGGTTCACTATGCGTGGGTGGAGCACAGAGGACGGCAGGACAGAGATCAGGTTCGCAATAGGGCTTTATTGCCACACTTTTCAGTGAACAATCTTTCAATCAAACACACACACACACACAAACACACACACACACACACACAACCAGCGTCTAGTTCGGGGATGAGCTCCTCTGCTCTCGCTCTCCCTCCTTAAGTAGGGTGCGGTCACTGGGAAGACACACACAAACACAGGTTAATTGATGTCAGGTGTAGTGATTCTGCCACTTACCTTCCCTGACTCCGCCCTCCTGTCACAGACCGGTGCTTGACCACGCCCCTGCTGCCACAGTCACACTTTAGAAGTACTCTCCTTTGGTAGAAATTGTTGTTTGCGAGGAGCATTCTGAGCCCAATTGGTTTGAAAGGAATCCACAGGGCAAGTTCTTGGACTACGCAGGTCGTGTTAGACTCAAACTGGCAACCGGCAGGAAAAATGTGAGGGGAGTTGAGTGAATGAACAGCATTTTCCCCACCCTCTTTATCATGGCTGAAGTGCCCTTGAGCAAGGCACCTAACCCCCAACTGCTCCCTGGGCGCTGTAGCATAGCTGCTCACTGCTCTAAATATGTGTGTGTGTGCTCATTGCTCACTTGTGTGCTCACTGCTTCAAATAGGTTAAATGCAGAGGAGGAATTTGAGTGTACCAGAGGTGGACAAAGTACCCAACTTCATTACTTAAGTCAATGTACAGATCCCACTGGTCAAATGTTACTCCGATACAAGTGAAAGTTGTACGGTCAATTTTTTACTTAAGTTAAAGTACTGAAGTACTTGCTTTTAAAAATACTTAAGTATTAAAAGTACATTTTCTGTCAACGTATTGTTGCATTATTGCCACAATGCTTACAAAACCTAACGCCGTTACCAAAGCAGAAATGTGAATTCTCAAAATGAACGCATGCTATGGAATCATGGTGGTTTAACGTTAAGCTAGCTAGTCAGTGAAGCTCCACCTGACATGCTAGCAAACTCTTTTCAAACTCGAAATCATATTGGGTATCTAAAATTACTAGAAAAGAAAGATTTCGACATTATGTTTATTTGGCAAGATTATGCTGAAACATACAATATTTCTGAAAGGACTTCAGAAAAGTTGACATTATTCATGTTAGCGTAACTCCATTTTTACATGCTAACTAACAGTGTCCAAGTTAACTAGCTATGTGTTAACGTTGGCTGTGGACAAGGTGATGGCAACTTGGTGGGCGAATCCATAGAAAGTCATTTGACTAACCAGACTGCATAGCTACGTTTGCAACGTTATCGCTAGCTCTAAAAGTACAGACAGCTTCACTGCAAGCTTTCTCTTGGAATAAAACATTTATATCCCTCAATATGCTTCTGCAGGTTGGATGGTGAGTTTTTGTAGGCTGTGATGTGGTTCGTTTTCGACAAACAAAGCAAACATTTAAAACGAAATGCATCTTTAATCCTTTCAGAAAACTGAAACATGGGTTCATGGGCCATGGGTGCGTACATTTCCCAGAAGAACTGCCTCCTTCCATTCTGCCATCAACTGATCGTGTTCAAATAATGCTGCGGAGAAATCATTGAGCTTTATTTTATAGTCTATGGACGTGACGTGACCCTAGTGATTACTGATCGGCTGTCTCAGTGTCATCTGTGAAAAAAACAATCACCTTTTAGAAAAGAAAAGAAAAAACATCCACTTTCAAAGCCGCTTCATAGTAACGAGTAACAAGGACCTTGATAGAAATGTAGTGGAGTGAAAAATACGATATTTGCCTTTCAAATGTAGTGAAGTTAGTCATAAGTTTCTAAAAAAATACTCAAGTAAAGTACAGATACTCAAAAAATGTACTTAAGTACCGTACTCAAGTAAATGTACTTCGTTACTGTCCACCTCTAGAGTGTACCTATGACCAAATAAAGGCTTCCTCTTCCTCTTCTTGCTGTGGGGTGACACTGCTAACATTGCACCACCCTTTTTAAGTTTAATCATAATGAATAAAAATAAAATTATTACCATGTATTATTATTATTATTATTATTATTCTTTCACACTTTTATTTTGAAATTATTCCGGCATGCCTGTATTTTATATTTTCCTGAGAGGACTTGCTAGTTAACTTAGCAACAAACGACTAGCAGAACCACATCAAGTCAGAAGATCATTAGGTATCTTGTCAGTTCGTTAATTCTATCTGTATTAAACTGTAATATGGTGAAATTGTTAAATATTTATTATGCAAATTAACTGAAAAAAATCCCTGGACATTTAGTCCATAATCCGCCATTTTGTTTGAATTTTATTGAAGGTTCTTAGAAGTTAGCTTGTTAGCCGCGAAGCTAAGCCGTCTGTCAATTCCTGTATCGTTTGACACCTTGACTAACCGTGACATCACATTTGTGTCAGCTATATCGCAAGAAAAAAACCCCAGAAAAGTTTGTTTTCTTGTTATAAATCTGTTTATTTCGGTTGTCCAAGTTAGTAAAACGTCAACAGAGCGACGTTTAGATACAGAGATGTCGCTAAACCCTAGGCTGTATCCTAAATAACTCGATCCATCCTGTATATGTGCACTACATTTACGGTGTCAAGTAACGGCTCGCGCACGCAATCTAGTACACTTTGCGTAAATTAGGATTGTATTTGAGACACGGCCGTGTACTTAGACTAGTTCCTATAGCTTTATGTTTGAATCTTAAATACTAAGCGTAGTAAATACTGTGAAATCTTTTATTTTTAGTATTTTAAGCTTGGTATAATCAGCTTATTTAGTGGTGTAGTATGCATAAAGAGAGATGAAGTGGTTATTTAAGATCATACAACTTTCAGGAAAAATATTAAATGAATATTAATATAGTAATAAACACATGAGTCTTTATTGGTGTGTGATTTTTCTTTTTCTTTTGAGGAATCATAAACAGTGATGATTGATTATTTGTTTATCATGTATTTTTCCAGTGATCAGCCTCACCCAGGTGAGCGGAGGAGATCTACGAACGGAAGAAAACCCTCAACTGCCCTTTTAGTGCCTGCCTATGGAGCTGGCACATAGTCTGCTTCTTAATGAAGACGCTTTGGCCCAAATCACCGAGGCCAAGAGACCGGTCTTCATATTCGAGTGGCTTCGTTTCCTCAACAAGGTTCTCGTAGCCGCCAACAAGGTATGACGAAATACGTAAGATTGACGTGATCGTTTTTATCCATTTATAATTGTGGAACGAAGTTCCTGTTTGCACTTCCATTATAGCAGCTAGAGAGATACTTTCCTGTATCAGAAAGCATTCATACTGCAGACTTCTTACATAAATAGGTATTACATAAACGTCTCAAAAATGAGCTGTTCGTATAGAAACGTTCATGTATAATTATTACAACTGCAGGGAAATCATCACACTGTAAGTAAGCTCATGAGAATATTGTTTATATTATTTTAATATTGATTCTGAGCTGTACTTTTGTACCTCTGTTTACACATGAGGCAGCAGCAGAGCATGAAGTTTGTGACTGGGAACGTAACGGTCTTGAAGCATGCTTACTAAGTTAAGTTAATCAAAAGGGAGCATTCTGGCACATGGGTCAAACACAAGGCCTGGCGCATCAGTTCATTTGGCTCGAAACGATTCCGAAACAGCCCGTAGTACACTACAGTACATTTTCACACTAATCAGAATTTGTCAGATCTCTAGAATAGCCGTGTAAAGAGGAGTTACGATTGAAAATCAATGCCTGTGTGCTGTGCGTGATGTAAGTCACACTCATGCTCAATCTAAAATGATTCCGAAGCACATCAGTGGCGTAACCTGAAACTTCAGAGGGATGAAGAAATATATTTTCAGTGAAAAATTACACCTTTATATTATAAATCCTGATCTACTTTTCTTACTGTTTAGATGACACTGCAGTGGTTCGAATTGTTGTCATGACAAATTAAACGGACTAAAATGCCTGATTTTATTTGTGTCAATATCCTCTCGTGACGTGTGTATCAGGATACATCGCGTCATACCTCATCTAGCTCTTTCAAATTTAACTGCTTGTGATATTGATGAGACGTTTCTCGGCTCCCGTCTGCACTACATGCAATCGCAAGCCAATAAATTGTGCGTCTGATCTTTTCCAGACATCCTGTGGTACTTGGGACATAAAAGTCTAAAATATGTTGTTCTTGAGCAGGTCGATGTGAAGGAAAAGCAGAAAAAGCTGGTGGAACAGCTCACCAGTTTAATCAGCAGCAACCCTGGACCTCCGACGCGGAAGCTGCTCGCGAAAAACCTGGCCACGCTGTACAGCATCGGCGACACATTCACCGTCTTCCAGACCTTGGACAAGTGCAATGATATTATCAAGAACAAAGACGACACTCCGGCATACCTGCCCACCAAACTGTGAGTGTACTGTCGCGTCGCATCGCATCACGTCTCTGAGGCGTTGATCAGCTACTCGGCGATAAAATCAAGGCATCACAGAAATCCTAGTTCTGATCCAAAGCTAAAGATTTCTGCGTAAAGTACGACGAGGAAAATGATTCGTAAACCAAGAACATAAACGTGGTCATGGATTGGCTTGTAAATATTTTCAGAGCATCACCATTTACTTTTATTTTCCCTGGATAAAATTTTGATTGTGCATCAGATCTTTGCAGTTGAAAACGTTTCTCTGTTTATTTATTTTATCAAAATGGCTCCTTCCTTTGGAAATGAGCGAAATTTTATGATGCATTTATAATTTTGCCGTATTACTCCACCTTGCTGCACTTCCACTCGATATAAAAGCAGTCCTTATCTTCTGTTTGTGTTTTCTTTCATCCAGGGCTGCGGTGGCTTGCGTCGGCGCGTTTTACGAGAGAATGGGCCGTATGCTGGGCAGCTCTTTCCCAGAAACCATCAACAACCTCCTGAAAGCCCTGAAGAATGCCGAGGTAAAGTGAAAACCACATGGCGCCACAAACCACTCGTCAGAGCTTCTTATTGGGTTTCTTGCTCCTGCTTATCAAAATATCTGGGAAAATCAGCAAAATGGGTCAGCTTGCATTTAACGAGAACCTAAAAATAAAAATTTACTGCTTTAAGAAAATGTTTTTAAATATTTTCTGTCAGTATTAAAACACTTGGCATGTTCTTTGTCTTGTTTGTAAGTGAGTCAGTCTTTTGGATCGAGTCAGTTGGGTCTTGATTCTGAATTCTGGTTCAGCTCCTGGTGACAGGAATTTTTTTTCTCGCAAACCTTCAGAACTGAAAAACAGAAGGTGGAGCAAATGATTTCTGATCCATAATCACGATGAAACTAATTTTACGCTGATTGTTCGTTGTATGTTTCTCTGTTGTATGACTCGGTGACCCTGACTCTAAATGAGATCCGGAGACGCACAGAGTCTGTTAAGAAAAGACTCCTCAGAATGTTGTGCTACGTGTGTGTAGTTGGTGTGATGATGTGTGCGTATTTGGCTGTGTGTCTGTTTTGCAGTCGCAGGGTCGAAGCGAGATCCTCCTGAGCCTGCAGAAGGTGCTGAGCGGTCTCGGAGCTGCAGCCGCCTCCTGCCACAGAGACATCTATAAAAACGCCCGCTCTCTCCTCACAGACAGGTCCATGGCCGTGCGCTGTGCCGTGGCAAAGGTCAGGACTCGGTTTTCACTTCTTATCCTTTCTTTAACTTTGTGTGTTACTCGAGTCAAGTGTTTTTCCAGTGAAGGGGGGGACAGACTTTGAATTAAAAAAAAAAAAAACCTCTCTGTATTTTGTTTTGCTTTGTTTAATCATCTGAATTCAACTCCAAAGCAATTTAGACATGTTTCTGAATGTCAGCAATTTAGTTTGGAAATGGATATACTGATCTAGAGTAATTATAGGATGGATGGATAGATTGATGATGGATTGGTCGAGCAATGGAAGGAGAGATCAAAGTTTGAAGTCACCACCATATAAGAAGGATGGTTGGATAGATAGATTGATGGACAGATGGAAGGACTGGTGGATAGATGGGTGGATTGATGGATAGACGGATAGGTGGGTGAATGGATAGATTGATAGATGGATGGGTAGATCGGTGGATGGATTGGTTGATGGATGGCTTGTGTGGCGGAAAAGTGTAATAAAAGTCCAGGCTGTTAGGAAGAAACAAACAGAAATATGAGTTTATTGAAAAGATGAATTCAAAGTATACTACTTGCAAGGGGGCTTTCTGGAATGAAAGAATTTCACCCCAGAGAAAAGCACCCTGTCTTTCCACACCCATCGTTATATACTTGTCAAAATAGCACAACAAATATCTTCTTAATCTCAGGGTGTCCAGCCTCGGCACCCCCTCGATCACAAAACACTGTCTCTGCACGTGCGCATGTCTTACTAAACTAGAAAATGGAACATAAACAGCATTCTTCATCGTATATAAACATGAGACACAGAGTCTGACCTTCCAAGTAGCTTAAGAGGCACGAGTTCTCTAAAAATTCCCCTACACAGTGTCTTTTTTTTTTTTTTTAAAGCTGACCTTTCTAAAGATCACTAAAAGCATAAGAATAAATCTAAAAATTAGATTTTCCTCTACACATGATAGACAGATGCACGGATGGGTGGATGGATGGATGACAGATGTCTAGATGCTGGGCTCACGCTAGCCGCTCGCACGTCCGCAAATTGCGAAGTTTTATTCCAATTTGCGAAAAGAAAATCATCTGTATTCGCATTTTATGCGAAAGTCATTTAAAGTTTAAGCAAAATCCATCAAACAATTGCGATTTCTCAAGATAAACAGTACCTTTCGCGTCCATCTTCGATGTTTTGATTTATAACCAACGCCCCCGAGTTTCGAAGCTTCTTATTGGTTGACTGCAAATTACGTCTGTAACGACCCTACGTGTGGGTGGAGCACAGAGGACGGCAGGACAGAGATCAGGTTTTATCAACTGGCTTTATTGCCACACTTTTCAGTCTAGCAATACTTTTTACAGAGACACACACACAACTGGCGTCTGGTTCAGGGTTGCGCCCCTCTGCTCTCGCTCTCCCTCCTGATATAGGGCGCAGTCACTGGGAAGACACACAAACAGGTTAATTGCTCTCAGGTGACGTGATTCTGCCACTTACCTTCCCTGACTCCGCCCTCCTGTCACAGACCGGCGCTTGACCACGCCCCCGCTGCCACATACCCCCACCGCCCGACTCAGGCCGGGCGGCCGTCCGGCCTGCAGCCGACTCCCCCCCCCCCCCTTGACGGGAGAGGAAGTCCGCCACGACCATCTGCGCCCCCGGCCTGTGGACCACCTTGAAATTAAAGGGTTGGAGCGCCAGATACCAACGGGTGATCCGCGCGTTGGCATCCTTCATGCGGTGGAGCCACTGGAGGGGCGCGTGGTCCGAACAGAGGGTGAAAGGGCGCCCCAGCAGGTAGTACCGGAGGGCGAGAACCGCCCACTTGATGGCCAGACACTCTTTCTCTATGGTGCTGTAGCGCCCCTCACGCACCGACAGCTTCCTGCTGATATACAGGACAGGGCGGTCCTCCCCCTCCACCTCCTGGGACAAAACCGCCCCCAGCCCTCTGTCCGACGCATCGGTCTGCAACATAAAAGGGAGAGAAAAGTCAGGGGAGTGTAGAAGTGGCCCCCCACACAGTGCAGCCTTTACCTCTGAGAAAGCCCGCTGGCACTGCTCCGTCCACTGGACCGGATCTGGTGCCCCCTTTTTAGTGAGATCAGTCAGCGGGCTGGTGACGTCCGAATAATTAGGTATAAACCTGCGATAATAGCCAGCCAGCCCCAGGAACTGTCTCACCCCCTTTTTGGTCTTGGGCCTCGGGCAGGCCGCAATTGCTGCCGTCTTATTAATTTGGGGACGCACCTGCCCGTTGCCCAAGTGGAAGCCCAGATACCGTACTTCCACCCGCCCAATCGCACACTTCTTTGGGTTGGCTGTGAGCCCCGCTCGCCTCAGTGACCTAAGGACAGCCCTCAGATGTTCGAGGTGCCGCTGCCAGTCATTACTATAGATGATTATGTCATCTAAATATGCTGCTGCATACGTGGCGTGAGGGCGGAGGACTCTGTCCATCAGCCGCTGAAACGTCGCGGGCGCCCCAAACAGCCCAAACGGAAGGGTGACGAATTGGTGTAAACCAAACGGTGTGGAAAAGGCCGTTTTTTCTCGGGATAGTGGAGTCAAGGGGATCTGCCAATATCCCTTCGTCAAATCCAGTGTCGAATAAAAGCGAGCAGTGCCGAGTCGATCGAGCAACTCATCAATACGAGGCATTGGGTACGCGTCGAATTTAGACACCGCGTTGACTTTCCTATAGTCCACACAGAACCGGACCGACCCGTCGGCCTTGGGTACCAAGACCACCGGGCTGCTCCAGTCACTGCAGGACTCCTCGACGATGCCCATTTCGAGCATGGTCTGAAGTTCTTCCCGAACCACCTTTTTTTTGTGTTCGGGTAGCCTGTAAGGGCGGCTACGCACTACCACCCCCGGGGGCGTCTCTATGTGGTGCTCTATGAGGTTAGTGCGACCGGGCAGGGGCGAGAACACATCCGAAAACTCGGTCTGCAACTGGGCGACCTCCGTGAGTTGGGTCGGGGAGAGGTGGTCTCCACAGGGGACCGGAGAGGTACGCGATGCCAATGTCCCTTTTTGAACCTCCGGCCCCAGCTCCGCCTTCTCTGGAACTACCGACACCAACGCCACGGGGACCTCCTCGTTCCAGA
The DNA here is from genome assembly GCF_027579695.1 of Neoarius graeffei. NCBI lineage: Eukaryota > Metazoa > Chordata > Actinopteri > Siluriformes > Ariidae > Neoarius > Neoarius graeffei. Next base: position 64,885,335 of record NC_083571.1, read on the forward strand.
GTTTAAGCAGGTTGAGGTGGTAAATCTGTAGCGCCCCACCCCTGTCCGTTCGCCTCACCTCATAGTCGACGTCCCCGACTCGCCGTGTGACCTCAAAGGGTCCTTGCCACTTGGCGATCAATTTGGAGCTCGACGTGGGCAACAGTACGAGTACCTTATCTCCCGGAGTGAACTCTCTAAGGCGCGTACCCTTGTTGTACAGGCGGGCTTGCCGTTCCTGGGCCTGCCGCAAATTCTCCTGAGTTAGGTGCGTGAGTGTGTGGAGTTTTGCGCGCAGGTCCATAACGTACTGAATTTCGTTCTTACTTTGTGAAGGTCCCTCCTCCCAATTTTCCCGCAGCACGTCCAGGATGCCGCGCGGCTTACGCCCATATAATAATTCAAACGGGGAGAACCCCGTGGAGGCTTGGGGGACCTCTCGCACTGAGAACAGCAAGGGTTCGAGCCACTTATCCCAGTTACGTCCGTCCTCACTTACGAATTTTTTAATAATATTTTTGAGGGTGCGGTTGAATCGTTCCACTAAACCGTCCGTTTGTGGGTGATACACGCTGGTGCGGATCGGCTTAATCCCCAATAACCCATACAGTTCGCGCAGTGTTCGTGACATAAACGTAGTGCCTTGATCAGTCAGAATCTCTTTCGGGATTCCAACTCGGGAGATGACGCGGAAGAGTGCCTCGGCAATACTGCGTGCTGAGATATTGCGCAGAGGCACTGCTTCCGGGTATCGCGTTGCATAGTCCACCAGAACTAATATAAAGCGGTACCCTCGTGCTGACCGATCTAATGGCCCGACGAGATCCATCCCAATTCTCTCGAACGGGGTCTCGATTAACGGTAGAGGGCGCAAAGGCGCTTTTGGAATGGCCGCTGGGTTTACTAACTGGCATTCGCGGCATGCCGTACACCACCTACGGACATCGCCGCGAATCCCCGGCCAATAGAAACGGGCCATTATTCGGGCTAGTGTTTTATCCTGCCCCAAGTGTCCGGCCATGGGATTAAAGTGAGCCGCCTGGAATACCAATTCCCGGCGGCTCTTCGGAATTAAAAGCTGCGTGACTCGCTCTTTAGTTTGAGTGTCCTGCGTCACTCGGTATAATCTATCCTTCATAATCGCGAAGTAGGGGAAGGACGGGGTGGCGTTCGGCGGGAGCGTTTGACCATCGATTACTCTCACTTGGTCAAACGCATGCCGCAGAGTCTCGTCTCGCGACTGCTCTAATGGGAAATCCGCGAGGGATTCCCCAAGAGAGAGAGGAGGAGCCGGCGGCTCCTCACTCTGACGCGGAGATGACGTAGACGGCTCTGTGACAGCTGCTCCCGCCAAAGCGACACCGGGACCTCCCCCTGTCAAATGGCAGGACCCACTCTCGACTAGGCGTGTCATTAAACCCCGAAATCCCGGCCAATCAGTCCCCAAAATTAGAGAGTGGGTAAGGCGAGGATTAACCGCCGCCTTTACTATGAATTTTTCCCCTCTGAAAATAATGTGGACCGACACCAAAGGGTAGCTGTGAACATCCCCGTGCACACATAACACCTTCACCCCTTGTGCTCCCCCCAATGCCTCGTTTTGAACCAGGCTTTGGCGAATTGAGGTCTGATTACAACCAGAATCCACCAACGCCTGATATGTAGCCCCTTGGATACTCACCGGTATGCGATACGCTCCGGCCCGATCGAGGGCGGCCTCTGGCGCGTCGGGGATCCGAACCACCGCGCCCACTTCCGTTGCCGTGCACTGCTGTTGAAGGTGGCCCGGCTCCCCGCAGCGCCAGCAAACCGGCCCGGGCTTTCCCTCTGCACCGGTGATCTGGGGCTCACTCACCTGAGGTGGGGGAGAGACAGACACAGAAGGGAGAAACGGGAGGGCACCGCGGGTGCGGCGGGCCGGCTGGGGGGGTGCCGGCCCCCGCCTCCGCGGAGGGGGAATGGGGCGAGGACAGGACACAGGAGGAGGGGGAGAGAGAGAGAGAGAGAAGAGGAGAGAAGAGAAGATGCCATCTGCTGTCCTGCCGCCGGGACAGCCGCCAGATGATCCTCCGCCAGCTCGACTGCCTGATCCAGCGACGCCGGGCGGTGGCACTGGACCCACTCCGCGGTTCCGGCTGGTAAGCGGGCGATGAACTGTTCCAGTACCACCTGGTCGACGATTCCCTCGGCGTCGCGATCGTTGGCCCTCAGCCACCGCCAGCAGGCGTCCCGGAGCTGCTGGCCGAACGCGAACGGCCGGCCGACTTCCTCCAGTCGCAGCGCGCGGAAGCGCTGGCGCTGTTGCTCCGGTGTGCGCCCCACGCGCTGGAGGACGGCCCGGCGAAGGTCCGCGTAGGCCAGCCGGCGGTCGGCGGGGAGCTGTAGCGCGGCCAGCTGTGCCTCTCCCGTGAGCAGGGGGAGGAGGCGCGCCGCGCGCTGCTCCATCGGCCACCCCGAGGCTTCGGCGACCTGTTCAAACAACGTGATGAAAGCCTCGGGGTCGTCCTGCGGGCCCATCTTGGTGACAATGAGGGGAGACGGGCCCGCGGCCGGAGCGCTGGTGGACCCCGCCGACGCGAGGAGATGCCGGAACGCCTCGCGATCTTCCTGCTGGGCCAGCACCAGGGCTTTGAAGCGCTGCTCCTGCTCCTTTCGGAGCGTGACGAGTGCCTGGTGCTGGCTTTGCTGAGCCGTGGCGAGGGCGTGGATCAGATCGGCGAACGGGGAGGATTCCATGGGGCTGCGGGTTTGGTGCTCCACTGTCCCGGGTTTCGGCACCACTGTAACGACCCTACGTGTGGGTGGAGCACAGAGGACGGCAGGACAGAGATCAGGTTTTATCAACTGGCTTTATTGCCACACTTTTCAGTCTAGCAATACTTTTTACAGAGACACACACACAACTGGCGTCTGGTTCAGGGTTGCGCCCCTCTGCTCTCGCTCTCCCTCCTGATATAGGGCGCAGTCACTGGGAAGACACACAAACAGGTTAATTGCTCTCAGGTGACGTGATTCTGCCACTTACCTTCCCTGACTCCGCCCTCCTGTCACAGACCGGCGCTTGACCACGCCCCCGCTGCCACAACGTCTTCCAGTAGCATCAGACCTTACATATAAAATGATCAATTTCCAAGTTGCGCTGATAATGTCGGCAATTCTCGCTCATTAGCGAACAAGATTATAGCGAGGTTTGTTTAAAATAAATTATCCGACTTTACGTATGACAAAAACTGATCTAAAAAGTGAGATAACATATTAGAATATTCTGTTAGCTTTCTCAGTTAGGGATAAAAACACGATATAACCATTCTAAAGACGTATTTTCTACATAATATCAACCCTGACAGAACTTTGGAAGAACTCGCAGATGAACCAGGATATATCGACCAAGTGTACCTTGTTTTCAGAGCGTTTTGACGCACATGGTTCAGAGTTTTGACTGCAAGTGTTTCATTTGAGAAATTAATGGTGAATATCATTACATTTGGGTTATGAGATTAATTTATAAGAAACAACCATTGATTTTAACTCCCTGAGCTCCCTTCATCCTACCTATAAAGACACCCCCCTCCCCCTAAACACACACACACGGATCCCAATTATACACACACACATACCCACACAATCCCAATCACACACATACACACATCTCAATAATGAAAACACACACACGAGGCAATACCAGTGGTTGAGATGTTAAAATGGAATTTTGAAAAAAAATAAAATAAAATTAATATATTAGCAAGGCCAGCCACTGATATTGGTCACGTCAGACACTGATGTTGGCCAGGCCAACTTGGCCAGTTTAAATTTATACATGACCTGATAGAGTTGGATGCCACTCACCATGCAGTTATGTTACACAGCCAGACAGCGTACTACAGAGGGTGACTAAGGGCTAAAAGGCGCATAGATAGCAAACAATGCAAAGCACATCACACCAGATGTTAGATATAATTATAATGAAAAATATGGACTCCGTAAACCAGATTAAGCGGGTTAAATTAAACACACAATTTCATTACATATATACAGTTGATGAAATGATCAAAATAAGAGGATTCAAGAATAAATAAGCATGCTATGAACATAAATCAAGAACATGGAAAGACAAAGGCAGGAAACAAGCTTGCAAACACTATTGAAACACCAACAAACTACAATAACAATTCATTTTTCAATATTATGTCAGTGCAAGAAACATTTAGAAGTATAACATATCTTGCTAAAAAATTACTTTGCTAAAAAGCAAATTGTTCTTTTATCATTTCTTGCTAAGCGAAATTGCAAATTGCTAAAGAAAAATTTGAGTCTTTAGCACTTTTCGCTAAAACAATTTGGGTCCTAGAGTGAGCACAGAGATGGGTGGATAGATGGATAGACAGATAGGTGGGTGAATGGATGGGTAAACAGAGATGGATGGATGGGTGGATAGATAGGTGCAGGGATGAGAATTTTCCGCCGATCGGCGGATTTCCGACTTTTTCAGACCAAAATGATCGTTTTTGAGATCGATGTAAATCTGTTGAGAAATTGGGGGGGGGGTGTATGGTTAACGATCTGTGGTCACCTTATAACGTCTTGATTCTTGGTGGGCTCCGGGTTAACACACTCGAGTCTTTTGACATGTCATAATTAACATTCACCTTTGTGACAATGTTCGACTTATTTGCGGTAGAATGTTCGGGAAATCCCATCGCGTGCAATGTATAAACACAAGTGCGCATGCTCTCCACACGTGGCTTGCAATCGCCGTTCACCAACCGTACACACTGTTTGACGATACGCATTGGTAACATCAGAAAGACGTATTCAGGTGGGATATTTTAGCATATCGACAATGGCAAAAGTCCTCGCTAAGAAAGAAGAGGATCGAGCAAGGGAGATTGATAAAGGTGCAGGAATAAAGAACTGTTTTAGATGGGCTTGGTTAGAAAGAACACTGAATGTCGAGATCGACAAGCAGACTGTCACAACGAAGCTCGGTGATCACATACGGAAAATAGACGTCACAGGAAATGTACTTTGCTCATTGTGTTCTGACATGATAAACTACGCTAGTAGAGGGGCAAGGACTATCGAGCTTCACATATACACCAAAAAACACAAAGGTAGGTCGAAAATTATTTTGCCTGTTCAATGATTCATAATGTATATCGCACGAATCAATGCCATGGTGTGTGTGCGTATATATAAAAAACGTCATAAGTGTGTATCTTTTATAAATGGGGTTAGTTTATTTAATGTAGCATGTTGGGGAGAATCATAGTATCATATCTATATTTCTGATAAAATTTTAGGTATGATACCGTGTATAACTCTCCTACTTATTGCTCATTTCATAGGGGGACGGGGGGGAATTGCTGGCGTGTGCCGCACGGAAGCGTCTGCTCAAATTTTTTAAGCCGAGATGAACTTATCGTTTTTGATTTAAAAAAAATTTCCAATATGTAATGCCCATTGTACATGCCTGTTCTATAATTCAAAATCACCATATTGATCTTCAAATTGACCATATGGTATCTGTATTACATTACACAACATCCTGTCCAGATAAAACCTAGTTAGTCCACACAACAGCTGAAAGGGAAGTGATAAGTGATGTTGAATGTTGCCTGCTTAATATGCAAGACCTCCTGCTACCATGATAACATCAGAAGAAAGCTTAAGAGAATTATATGATAGAACTTTTTTCTGGTTTGCACTTCATTTTAAAGGATTAGAGTATTCAAAGGCATGAATAGAAAAAATGCAGAAATATAATACTGTAGAGCTCGTTTATATTAAAAGGTGCATTGATTTTTTTGAAATCATCAAATGTGAATTGATTAAAAACAAGTCTCTTGTAGCATATTAATCATTTTCACCTGGTAGTCCACCAAGAAGGGAAATTTATTTCCAAATAAATTGCAACTTTTTGCTGATAAAATTAATGGTTTTGGGGTAAAAAAAAAAAAAAGCCAAAAAAAAATTAACTCCTGCCCCCTGGGCCCCCACCGGGGCTCTACCCCTAGGCCCTGCTGGGTGCCTGCAGCCCCCAAACCCCCGGCTTTTTTCAGACTTTTTTATAATATTTTTCATTCTCATCCCTGTAGGTGGATGGCTAGACGGGTGGATCAATAAGTGGATGGATGGAAGGATAGACAGATGGAGGAATAGATGGATGGATAGATAGATGGATAGATAGATGGGTAGATAGATAGATAGATGGGTAGATAGATAGATAGATAGATAGATAGATAGACTGGTGGAGTGATGGAGATATGGTGAGTGGATGAATAGATAGACAGATGGGTGGCTAGACAGGTGGATCAATGAGTGGACAGATGGATAGATAGGTGGGTGGATAGACGGATGGAGGAATAGATGGATGTCTAGATGGGTGGATTGATGGAGAGGTAGGTAGGTGAGTGGGTGGATGGATAGATTGATGGATAGATAGATGGATGGATAGACTGATGCATGGCTAGACAGGTGGATCAATAAGAGGATAGATAGATGGGTGGGTGAATGGATAGATTATGTGGCTGGATGGATAGATTATATGGAAGGATAGACAGATGGTGGGTAGATGGATATGATGGATGGATAGATAGCTATATCTGTAGATAGGCTTAGACAGCACTGGACATTATGATCTCTCTCTCTCTCTCTCTAGTGTTTGTTGGAGCTGCAGAATGAGGCCGTGTTCATGTGGACGACGGAGTTGGAGAACGTGGCCACACTGTGTTTTAAAGCTCTCGAGGGTTCCACATACGGAGTGCGCGTGGCCGTGTCCAAACTGCTGGGGACCGTCATGGCAACGGCGCTCATGCCCAAACAGGCTGCAGGTCGCCATCTCCATCATTATCTCAGCTTTCTGCTTCATTTCCAGCACTGGAGAGTCGTTTAGATATCAGGAGAATGAAGAATGATCTGCTCCTGGATCTGTTTTTTATCTTTTTTTTTCTTTTTTTTTTTTTCTTGTGTGTGTCAGTTATGAGACAGAATGTGAAGCGCGCGACACTTGATGAGGTCCTCGAACTGATGGCCACCGGCTTCCTGCGAGGCGGGTCTGGCTTCCTGAAGAGTGGCGGAGAGATGCTGAAAGGAGGTGCGTCTGTCAGCAGGGAGGTGCGCGTAGGAGTCACTGAGGTGAGACAGTGTGCTACTCGGGGATAAAAATCCATGTTCACTTGCACGATCCGGGACACTTCAGTGAACATTACACGTTTAAGAATTGAAAATACCACATGTCTGATCTGATGCCGATACTTAAAAAAGACAAGAAGTATTTCCTCTCAATGCTGTGTGTATGTTTCTGCATGTCTGTCTGTCCCGCAGGCGTACGTGGTGTTTGTGACGGTGCTGGGTGGCCAGTGGTTGGAGCGTAACTTCGCCACCTTCCTGAGCCACCTGCTGGAGCTGGTCGCTCACCCGCGTGCCACGCAGAGCCACGTGGAGGCGGTGTATTCTCGCCGCTGCGTCTCTTTCGCTCTGCGCGCCACGCTCGGTGCCCTGCTGGGTGAAAAGGCTCAGATCGCCGCCGCCAAGGATATCTGCCAGGCCATCAGCAAGCAGATGAGGGCAGTGGGTAAGGAGCAAAATGGGGGGGAAATATCCAGGTTCAGAGCACTGCAGAGTAAGTACTATAGGTTCGTTTTCCGTTCTTTGTGCGTGTCTCTGTCTTTTTGTTAATCATGATTGAAGTGGTTTGGATGGGATTTTTTTCTTCGTTTTATTAGCTTTGCTCTTCCAAACTTATATGGCTCATGATGTGCTGTCACTATTTTACACACACGCGCACAGTGAAACACTGATGTATCAGATTGAACTTGGAACTTTATTCTTCTCTAGTAATGTATCACCTGTACTGAGGTATTACTCTGTCGAAAGAATTTGTTGTTCCACAGGTTCAGGCAGGGAGCAAAATAATGCGGACTTCCTCAACCAGGTAACATATAACAGGAATTATAGATAACGATCAGATAGCTGTGTTTTTTTTTTCCCCTGACTTAAATTGATTTGAGAAGTGGAAAACCCATGTACAGTGGTGCTTGAATGTTTGTGAACCCTTTAGAGTTTTCTATATTTCTGCATAAATATGACCTAAAACATCATCAGATTTTCACATAAGTCCTAAAAGTGGATAAAGAGAACCCAGTTAAACAAATGAGACAAATATTATACTTGGTCATTTATTTATTGAGGAAAATGATCCAATATTGCATATCTGTGAGTGCTAAAAGTATGTGAACCTCTAGGATTAGCAGTTAATTTGAAGGTGAAATTAGAGTCAGGTGTTTTCAATCAATGGGATGACAATCAGGTGTGAGTGGGCACCCTGTTTTATTTAAAGAACAGGGATCTATCAAAGTCTGATCTTCACAACACATGTTTGTGGAAGTGTATCATGGCACGAACAGAGGAGATTTCTGAGGACCTCAGGAAAAGTGTTGTTGATGCTCATCAGGCTGGAAAAGGTTACAAAACCATCTCTAAAGAGTTTGGACTCCACCAATCCACAGTCAGACAGATTGTGTACAAATGGAGGAAATTCAAGACCATTGTTCCCCTCCCCAGGAGTGGTCGACCAACAAAGATCACTCCAAGAGCAAGGTGTGTAATAGTCGGCGAGTTCACAAAGGACTCCAGGGTAACTTCTAAGCAACTGAAGGCCTCTCTCACATTGGCTAATGTTAATGTTCATGAGTCCACCATCAGGAGAACACTGAACAACAATGGTGTGCATGGCAGGGTTGCAAGGAGAAAGCCACTGCTCTCCAAAAAGAACATTGCTGCTTGTCTGCAGTTTGCTAAAGATAACATGGACAAGCCAGAAGGCTACTGGAAAAATGTTTTGTGGATGGATGAGACCAAAATAGAACTTTTTGGTTTAAATGAGAAGCGTTATGTTTGGAGAAAACACTGCATTCCAGCATAAGAACCTTATCCCATCTGTGAAACAAGGTGGTGGTAGTATCATGGTTTGGGCCTGTTTTGCTGCATCTGGGCCAGGACGGCTTGCTATCATTGATGGAACAATGAATTCTGAATTATACCAGCGAATTCTAAAGGAAAATGTCAGGACATCTGTCCATGAACTGAATCTCAAGAGAAGGTGGGTCATGCAGCAAGACAACGACCCTAAGCACACAAGTCGTTCTACCAAAGAATGGTTAAAGAAGAATAAAGTTAATGTTTTGGAATGGCCAAGTCAAAGTCCTGACCTTAATCCAATGGAAATGTTGTGGAAGGACCTGAAGCGAGCAGTTCATGTGAGGAAACCCACCAACATCCCAGAGTTGAAGCTGTTCTGTACGGAGGAATGGGCTAAAATTCCTCCAAGCCGGTGTGCAGGACTGATCAACAGTTACCGCAAACGTTTAGTTGCAGTTATTGCTGCACAAGGGGATCACACCAGATACTGAAAGCAAAGGTTCACATACTTTTGCCACTCACAGATATGTAACATTGGCTCATTTTCCTCAATAAATAAATGACCAAGTATAATATTTTTGTCTCATTTGTTTAACTGGGTTCTCTTTATCTACTTTTAGGACTTGTGTGAAAATCTGATGATGTTTTAGGTCATATTTATGCAGAAATATAGAAAATTCTAAAGGGTTCACAAACCTTCAAGCACCACTGTACATTTTATGGATTTGTGGTTTTTGGAGGTTAAATGAAATATTTCTTGCTTCCTGATGATCGTCACTTCAAGACAGCATTGCGACAAATGAAGATTCTTGACTGGAACTGAAATTCAGGACACACTGGGTCTGAAGGTAAAGGACAGGACTGGAATGAAGCAACAAAAGCAAAATTAAAAAGAAAACAATAAAAAAAAAAACCCACCCCCAAATAAAACAGAACTAGAATTAAAGTAAACAAAAGCAAATTTTAAAAAATAATTCAAATAAAACTGCATTTTCCGTCAGATTTTTCCACGTACTAAATTTACATCTTGTACCTAGTTGTTTCTTTAAAGCCTAATTGAATCACTACTAATAATTTAAGAAAAAAATGTAATATTAGAAAGTCCACTGAATCCAACAATAACCCAACAATGCATAAAACAAAGAACAAAAAATTAATATATAAAACTTTCTAAAAGCATTATTTGTGTATTAATCTGTGAGATGAATAATAAATAACATTTTAGCTTACATACTAGAACAGAGTACTCAATTTAAAAAAAAAATCATTTCTTTATGATTTACACAGCCCCGATAACAAAAAAAATTTGGTCGTTTGTAAAACTTTAATTTATGAACGTACAGTCCTAAGCAAAAGTCTTCGGCCCTCTTTTTTCCCCAGACAAACTCTGTTATAGGTTTCTATTTTATGACTTTTACTTTGAGTCGGTACAAAAACATTTTAGAGTCCAAACGTTCGTTCTCCAGCACAAAATTAAATGTTACAGGGAAAAAGTTTGTATCTGAGCAGCATATTCCATAAGAGAGTGCTTTTCAGATGAAAAAAGAAAACATAATGAAGGCTGCTGGGTTTTGGTGCAAAATGAAGAAGCGAGTGCGACAGTCAAATTGTGCAGAAGAACTGTGGCTGGTTCTGTAAGATGCTCAGTAAAACCTACAGCTCATTTCCGCATCAAACTGCACTCACTGGACCTCAGACTTCTATCTATCTATCTATCTATCTATCTATCTATCTATCTATCTATCTATCTATCTATCTATCTATCTATCTATCTATCTATCTATCTCTCTCTCTCTCTCTCTCTCTCTCTCTCTCTCCTATCTATCTCTCTCTCATCTATCTATCTCTCTCTCTCTCTCTCTCCTATCTCTCTCTCTCTCTCTCTCTCTCATCTATCTATCTATCTATCTATCTATCTATCTATCTATCTATCTATCTATCTATCTATCTATCTATCTAATATATATATATATATATATATATATATATATATATATATATATATTTGTTTTTAAAGCAAAGGGTCATCTCACACCAAATATTAACTTTTTCATTTATTATGGCTTACTGCTGTTTACAGGGTTTTTTTTTTTTATGTTGAAACATTTCATTATTTTTTTAAGTCATTTTTAGCCTACAGCATTTCTTTACGTGCGCCTAAGATTTTTGTATAGGACTGTGTATTTATTTAAATGTACTGAATGTATCTGCTGTTGTGTAAACACGGTGATTAGACCAGATTTGTTAAGCGGTAGTTTACTCCGAGCTGGAGAGTATATCTCTGTTTGATGAACTGCAGCTTGTTTGACGTATTAAATTTGTCACGTAAGTGGGTTTCGTTTTGCCTTTAAAACAGGAGTTTTCTGAAAAACATTAGCATGTGACAGCATTTCATCCAGCCAGATTTCACACTGAAACGAATCCCAACTCAACGTGTACACACACTTTAGGTGCTCTTTTGCTTCCTCGGTTGATTTCTTTTTTTAATTGGTGTTTGAATACATTTTGTGTGATTTTTCTGTTGGACTCTTACTCTGATTGCTTTGAGCTGAAAGATCAAACCTCTTTCTTTCATCTTGGATTATTCTACCCTTCACTGCCTTTATAATAAATATACAAAATATAGACTAATTAGTGTAAAGGCGAAGAAGAAAAAAGTGCTAACATTTTCTTTGGCCATGTATACATTGCGTATATCATGAACTCTGAGCATGTTTATAACGTTATAATGCAGAGGAAAATTTTCCGTTGAAGTTACAAAAGTTACAGTAGCAATTAGAAAACTTTATTAACAGTTCATAGTGAAATTGCACAAATAGATATTTATTATTCTCATGAATAATTGTAGCTAGATGTAGAATTACTTACAAATATACAGGGTGTTTTTAAAAAAAATTTGATATCATTTCACAATCTAATAACTTTGCCAATTCTCATTCAGTTGACCTCAAATTTTAACAGCATGTGTGGAAACGAGTCAAAATTTTTTATGTTTAATGTTTTTTGTTTTTGATTTTTTTAGGTATAGAAATGCCATTCACTGGAAAGGAGAAGGCGTTTTGTGTGTTAGAGTGCCATGTCTCGCACATATTGAAAATTTGTGAAATCGTTCATGGAATCCACATACCTTTTGAATTTCTCTTTCAAATTTTGAGGAATAAATCTTATATTGCTCAACATTTCATTTGCCTAGACCAGGGGTTCTCAAACATTTGCGATCTGGGCCCCCCCGACTATAGCAAGTGTACTTTGAGCCCCCCACGGAAAAAGACAGATAAGCTATTTATTATTATTATTATTATTATTATTGGGCTGTTTTTTATTGTTGTGTATTATTGTATTAGTACAATGTTAGACAACACAGTCCGAGACTGAAAATGTTCATTTTTGCCCTATATCCTTTTAAAAATTCCTGGATCCAGACGCGGTTCCGGATCACCTCCAGAATTTAAGTTCTTCATTGGACCAAGACACGTATCTAGTAAAATTTTCACGAAAATCCGTCTGTTGATTATTTTTTTTCTGCAAACTTGCTAACAAACAAACACATGAATGAACGAACAAACAAATAAACTCTACTGGCGTCTTGGAGGTAGTGTTAACGAATGTCTCAGTGTGACACACGAGCCTGCTTTGTTTGACAGAGTTCTCGAATTCTCGGCTCAATTTTAGTTAAATGCAGCCTCAGGTCATCCTCAATCTGTGCATGATTGCGTTACTTAGTTTTGAGCGCAGTCAGTTTTGAAAAGCCTGCCTCACACAAGTATGTTTGCGCGAAAGGCAGGAGAATTTTTAAGGCAGCATCACAGAGCTGGGAGTACTCCTGCATCAGTGTTACCCAGAAGGATGTAAGGGAACAGGTGCTAAAAAGGTGCTTCAGCCTGCTGTCACTCTTCAGCTCAATAAGCTGCTCTTGCATTTGCAGTGACAAATCATTTGCGATGCAAACAAATGGGTCCCGAACCCATGAAAATGACCGGTCGTCCTCCATGAAATAAGAAATGAACTGCTGCTTAAGCCCACACAGGTGTTTCATGCTGTTACTGGCAAGCACCTCCTCACAAATGACACATTGCGGACGTGGTTCCAGTGTACCAGTAACAGAAAAACCTTATTGTAAATAACTTTCGTCATATTTGCGGAGTTTTGGTTTTTTGGGAACTGGTGCATCAGTGGGACCAGCTCTTTTTTTTTCACGAATTAGAAATTTGTCCATATTGTTTATTAACCCAATAAAAGATCATTATACTGCAAGTGCAAATGTAGTAAAGGGACTTGCTCAGCTAAGAATGCTAGCACTTTACCACCACACACCAGACTTGGCTTCGCTAAAATGAGCAATCTACAAACCGTGCTTAATGTAATTAAGTTAAAATATAATTAACTGTGATATGGTGTTGGACCTTACAATTATTAATCGAAGAAAAAAGTAGGAGAAAGATTAAAGAAAGGAGAAAGAGTAGGTTGACAAGTAGGAAAGAGAGATGGTAAGATCGGATTTAAATGGAGTTTTAAAGCGAGAAAAGAGGGCTGAAATAGTCTTTAAAAAGACTGTTTGTTTAAATTATTACTGCAATAGCAGTGCTGGAAGGCTAGCTACAGTGGTGCTTGAAAGTTTGTGAACCCTTTAGAACTTTCTATATGTCTGCATAAATATGACCTAAAACATCATCAGATTTTCACACAAGTATTAAAAGTAGATAAAGAGAACCCAGTTAAACAAATGAGACAAAAATATTATACTTGGTCATTTATTTATTGAGGAAAATGATCCAATATCTGTGAGAGGCAAAAGTATGTGAACCTCTAGGATTAGCAGTTAATTTGAAGGTGAAATTAGAGTCAGGTGTTTTCAATCAATGGGATGACAATCAGGTGCGAGTGGGCACCCTGTTTTATTTAAAGAACAGGGATCTATCAAAGTCTGATCTTCACAACATGTTTGTGGAAGTGTATCATGGCACGAACAAAGGAGATTTCTGAGGACCTCAAAAAAAGTGTTGTTGATGTTCATCAGGCTGGAAAAGGTTACAAAACCATCTCTAAAGAGTTTGGAATCCACCAATCCACAGTCAGACAGATTGTGTACAAATGGAGGAAATTCAAGACCATTGTTACCCTCCCCAGGAGTGGTCGTCCAACAAAGATCACTCCAAGAGCAAGGTGTGTAATAGTCGGCGAGGTCACAAAGGACTCCAGGGTAACTTCTAAGCAACTGAAGGCATCTCTCACATTGGCTAATGTTAATGTTCATGAGTCCACCATCAGGAGAACACTGAACAACAATGGTGTGCATGGCAGGGTTGCAAGGAGAAAGCCAATGCTCTCCAAAAAGAACATTGCTGCTCGTCTGCAGTTTGCTAAAGATCACATGGACAAGCCAGAAGGCTATTGGAAAAATGTTTTGTGGATGGATGAGACCAAAATAGAACTTTTTGGTTAAATGAGAAGCATTATGTTTGGAGAAAGGAAAACACTGCATTCCAGCATAAGAACCTTATCCTATCTGTGAAACATGGTGGTGGTAGTATCATGGTTTGGGCCTGTTTTGGTGCATCTGAGCCAGGACAGCATGCCATCATTGATGGAACAATGAATTCTGAATTATACCAGCGAATTCCAAAGGAAAATGTCAGGGCATCTGTCCATGAACTGAATCTCAAGAGAAGGTGGGTCATGCAGCAAGACAACGACCCGAAGCACACAAGTTGTTCTACCAAAGAATGGTTAAAGAAGAATAAAGTTAATGTTTTGGAATGGCCAAGCCAAAGTCCTGACCTTAATCCAATGGAAATGTTGTGAAAGGACCGGAAGCAAGCAGTTCATGTGAGGAAACCCACCAACATCCCAGAGTTGAAGCTGTTCTGTACAGAGGAATGAGCTAAAATTCCTCCAAGCCAGTGTGCAGGACTGATCAACAGTTACCGGAAACGTTTAGTTGCAGTTATTGCTGCACAAGGGGGTCACACCAGATACTGAAAGCAAAGGTTCACATACTTTTGCCACTCACAGGTATGTAATATTGGATCATTTTGCTCACTAGATAAATGACCAAGTATAATATTTTTCTCATTTGTTTAACTGGGTTCTCTTTATCTACTTTTAGGACTTGTGTGAACATCTGATGATGTTTTAGGTCATGTTTATGCAGAAATATAGAAAATTCTACAACCCCGATTCCAAAAAAGTTGGGACAAAGTACAAATTGTAAATAAAAACGGAATGCAATAATTTACAAATCTCAAAAGCTGATATTGTATTCACAATAGAACATAGACAACATATCAAATGTCGAAAGTGAGACATTTTGAAATTTAATGCCAAATATTGGCTCATTTGAAATTTCATGACAGCAACACATCTCAAAAAAGTTGGGACAGGGGCAATAAGAGGCTGGAAACGTTAAAGGTACAAAAAAGGAACAGCTGGAGGACCAAATTGCAACTCATTAGGTCAATTGGCAATAGGTCATTAACATGACTGGGTATAAAAAGAGCATCTTGGAGTGGCAGCGGCTCTCAGAAGTAAAGATGGGAAGAGGATCACCAATCCCCCTAATTCTGCGCCGACAAATAGTGAAGCAATATCAGAAAGGAGTTCGACAGTGTAAAATTGCAAAGAGTTTGAACATATCATCTACAGTGCATAATATCATCAAAATATTCAGAGAATCTGGAAGAATCTCTGTGCGTAAGGGTCAAGGCCGGAAAACCATACTGGATGCCCGTGATCTTCGGGCCCTTTGACGGCACTGCATCACATACAGGCATGCTTCTGTATTGGAAATCACAAAATGGGCTCAGGGATATTTCCAGAGAACATTATCTGTGAACACAATTCACCGTGCCATCCGCCATTGCCAGCTAAAACTCTATAGTTCAAAGAAGAAGCCGTATCTAAACATGATCCAGAAGCGCAGACGTCTTCTCTGGGCCAAGGCTCATTTAAAATGGACTGTGGCAAAGTGGAAAACTGTTGTGGGGTCAGACGAATCAAAATTTGAAGTTCTTTATGGAAATCAGGGACGCCGTGTCATTCGGACTAAAGAGGAGAAAGACGACCCAAGTTGTTATCAGCGCTCAGTTCAGAAGCCTGCATCTCTGATGGTATGGGGTTGCATTAGTGCGTGTGGCATGGGCAGCTTACACATCTGGAAAGACACCATCAATGCTGAAAGGTATATCCAGGTTCTAGAGCAACATATGCTCCCATCCAGACGACGTCTCTTTCAGGGAAGACCTTGCATTTTCCAACATGACAATGCCAAACCACATACTGCATCAATTACAGCATCATGGCTGCGTAGAAGAAGGGTCCGGGTACTGAACTGGCCAGCCTGCAGTCCAGATCTTTCACCCATAGAAAACATTTGGCGCATCATAAAACGGAAGATACGACAAAAAAGACCTAAGACAGTTGAGCAACTAGAATCCTACATTAGACAAGAATGGGTTAACATTCCTATCCCTAAACTTGAGCAACTTGTCTCCTCAGTCCCCAGACGTTTACAGACTGTTGTAAAGAGAAAAGGGGATGTCTCACAGTGGTAAACATGGCCTTGTCCCAACTTTTTTGAGATGTGTTGTTGTCATGAAATTTAAAATCACCTAATTTTTCTCTTTAAATGATACATTTTCTCAGTTTAAACATTTGATATGTCATCTATGTTCTATTCTGAATAAAATATGGAATTTTGAAACTTCCACATCATTGCATTCCGTTTTTATTTACAATTTGTACTTTGTCCCAACTTTTTTGGAATCGGGATTATAAAGGGTTCACAAACTTTCAAGCACCACTGTATACATGCAAGGACATAGGCTTTAAAAAGGCTGTTGGTAAAAGGTAATTGAAAAACTAATAGTAGGCTATATGAAAGCTGCAATGGTACGAGCTCGACTCGCTTGCGCAGTGGCGTGTTTCCGATGTTTGTCATCCCTTATGTACTTGAGGAGTGTCTATAAAAGTTCCTCGATGAGATTTCAAATAATAACTCTCCGTTTTCATTGGCCGGACTGAAGATGAAGACGTTTGTTATTTGTTGGCGCGACTGTAAACCAGCCCCTTGCATTTGCCACTGAGCAGTCTGTGACCACACGCCCCACTCGCCGAGTTTGAGAACCACTGGCCTAGACTGTGTAGTTTCTGGGATATTTACATCTCAAATAATATCAAATTTTTTTGAAACACCGTGTACTATAACATGTTATGCATGTATTGATATGGCCTTTGTAGAAAATGTTACCAAAAACGTTTTGTGAATATACATGGTCTGTTTTACAGTAATTAATTTACGGTTATGCAGAAATAACCTGCTCAAACTGCAAATTTACTCAATTACACATTTATAAACGCAGCCACTTGGCTTCATGAGCGTCACCCGAACTAAGACCGTGAACGGCAGAATAATCTAAACTAACTGGAGAGAAATTAAAATGCTCTCTCGATTCATTGTAATACCTGATTTATACATTTGAATTGAAACAATTATTCCAGACCTGTGATGTTGAATAGAGGAAATTCAAAATATCCTGTTTTTGTTGTTCTTCCTGTGCCGTTTGTCTGGGCTCACAGAGGCGGTGGTGAGCGATAGCAGCGGGGAGAATAAAGGCACCGCAGCCGACATTTCTGCCAGTCAGCACGTGATGGTGTGTGCCCTTAAAGAGCTGGGCAGCCTGGTGCAGAGTCTCAGTGCCACGGCCGCACCCCTCATCCAGGAGCCTTCCATTGGTGAGAAAGACAGTATTGAGACAGATCTGTGAGTCAGTCTGGAAATCCTGTCACAGAAATCCCTGTGAAATATGATTAGCAAGATTTCTAGATGTCTAGAAACCAGAGCTGTGTTGTTGATTACACATCATGAACCTTATTTTGTCATAGAGGGGTCACAATACATTCCGCTTACGAATCGATTAACGGTACTGGCTTCACAATCTGATTCTTGCAATATTTTGAGCAAAATTTTCATGAAGAAAGATTATAACTGAATTTTTTTTTTTTAATTTATGTATAATAAACAACACAATGTGTTTTTGTCTGTATAAAACTAACTAAATGGAAAAATTAACATGAATAGAGGTTTTAATATTATGAACAAAAGGCACTACATATTCGCCATATCTTAAATAAATAAATACATTTATAAATTCTCCTAAAATTTTACTTGATAGACAAAATCTCTGACTTGGGTGAAATGATCAACATCATGAGCTCCGGAGCACCACCTGAGGAGTCATTTTAACCAGAAATAGAGCTCCAAAGTCGGCTAAACTGACTGTCTGTCTTCCGCAACCTCGTTCTCTGGCCCTGGAGATTGCAGTGGCACTGGCTGGCGTAGTTTGAAGACTACTGAAGAGCTTTTTAACTGCTATATTGTGTGTGTTGCGTGTCGGGCATTCAAGTCAAGTTTATTTCTATAGCGCTTTTAACAATAGACATTGTCGCAAAGAAGCTTTACAGAATTTGACTGAATTAAAACATGAGCTAATTTTATCCCTAATCTATCCCCAATGGGCACGCCTGTGGCGACAGTGGCAAGGAAAAACTCCCTCAGACGACACGAGGAAGAAACCTCGAGAGGGACCAGACTCAAAAGGGAACCCATCCTCATTTGGGCAACAACAGACAACATGATTATAACATTAACAGTTTTAACATGAAGTCAGTTTCATTGATGTTATTAACTCTTCATTGATGGAAACTTGAGTGGAAAACTATTCATGAAGTTAGCAAGGGCATTGTGATCTGGAATTATAGTTTAATAGTGGATTAGGTAAAATTGGTCTCAAACAGTTTGGCAAGTTCATCATTTGCATGTAATTTTTTACTCTTTGCTCTCACTCCCTGCATCAAAATACACTCACGGTATCTATGCTGGCTCGTAGAGTGTCTGTGAAATGACCGACAGGAGGTGCATCCAAACACGAACGAGCATACCAGACCGGAAGCTTGTTTTCCAAGCTTTTACACATCTTCCAGGTTATTTGTACAAGTAAGGAATTTTTTAAAAAAAGAAGAAAAAAAAAAGACTTGCACCTTTAACTCTGAGTTGAACAGATTGGGATCTCTAGTGTTTAAACAGTGCAATTGCATTAGATGCATAATTAATTGAATGGTGATTATAAATTTCATTGGTTAGGAAGTAATAATGATTCTGTGCATATGTTTGCCATATTTTACCATAAAATCCTGAGGAGAAAAAAAAAAAACCTGTTGAATCTGCTGGATATGAATTATTTGATGTATTTACTCCAAAGAGTCCCTTGACCAATCAGACCAATCACTCAAGGCACTTGACAAAGCACAGCTCGTAGTGACGTACAGAACGTAGTGAAAGAAAGAAAAGAGGCTGCTGATGGAACGACGAAATGATAACAGATCGACATCGTATAAGAGGAATAAAACGCTTGAGGACGTCACCATTGTTGATAAGTGAAACCCCGTATTACAGTTTGTAATTTACGCCGCAGGTCTGTTGGACACAGTGATGTCGGTGCTCCTTCATCCCAGCATGGCAGCTCGTCTCGCAGCGGCCTGGTGCCTGCGCTGCGTTGCCGTGGCGCTGCCCAATCAGCTGACCCCGCTGCTCGACCGCTGCGCCGAACGCATCAACGCCCTGAAGAGCTCGCCCGAAGCCGTGAGTGGGTACAGCTTCGCCATTGCTGCCCTACTGGGCGCGGTGCACCAGTGTCCACTGGGAATTCCTCACTCCAAGGGCAAGGTGTGTGTGTGTATATGCTCATTCAATTTGCTGTTTGTGTATTTTATTCCTGAATTACTCAAGTTCTCTGTGTAAACGTTGAACTGGGGCTCGTTGTGATTATTCTTTCAGATGGTGGTGAGTATAGCGGAGGATTTGCTGCGCTCTGCGGCCCAGAACAGTCGTCTCTCTCTGCACCGTACGCAAGCCGGCTGGCTGCTCCTGGGAGCGCTCATGACTTTAGGTAAACTGCACTGATCACCTGCTTCTCAGCAGGAAGCAAACAAGTAAACTGGGTTGTATTTCCATGAAACATGTGAGTGCTGGTGCCTGCTCCTGTCGTTTCATAGCATTTACATGTTGTTGAATGATGTTTGAACGTTTGATCCGACTATGTTTAGTTTCACGGCTCGACTCGGACCCGGAGCTGAATTTAAGAGAGAAGATTTCCTGCAGTTCAAATTAAGAATAAATAAAATGAGACTTCAATTCAGTCCACATGTAGATGTGGTTTAAAATCAATTAATAATCCAATTAAAACAATTTCTGGACTCGTACCAGTCAAACGCACCGTCTTTCTTTCTTTCTCCTTTCCTTTCTTCCGTCTCTCTTTTGGTCTCTCTGTCTCTCTCATCTTTCATTGTGTCTTCTTTCTTCTGTCATTCTTTCAGTCTATCTCCCTTTCTTGTCTCTCATTCATCCTTTATCATTTGTTTCTCTCATTCTCTCTCTGTGTTTTACAAAAAAAAACACAGCCTCTCTGGTGCGGACACCATACCAGAAAAAAACCAAAAGAGCTGACAACAATCACAGTCTCTTTCCTTCGTCTTTCTTTTGATATGTCTTCCTTGCTGTCTATCAGTCTTGGTCTCTCTTCATCTTTTCTCATCATTGTTTCTCTCATCTTTTTTGTCTCTCTCGCTTCCTTTTTGTCTCTCACCTTTCTCTCTCGATCCTTTATCGTTGCTTCTCATTTACATTTCTCTTTCGTCCTTTCTCCGTCTTTCTTTTGATATATCTTTCTCTCTGCCTATCTGTTCTCAGCATTGTTTCTCATTTTTTAAATTTTTTTTTCTTTCAGAATTTCCATTTTCGAATTTGAATTATTTGACACAGAGTTTTAATATCTGATCATTTGTTTACAGTCAGATGTATCGTAAATGCTTTCGAAATCCTGATCAGATTTCAGTTGGCAATGAGACTGTGCCTGGTTTTGTTGACTGATGAATACAACATTCTCCACAGTCTCAATTTTTATTTATGTATTTATTTTTTAATTCTAACAGTATAAACACGGTATAAATGTTTAATGAATAGGATGTACACTCAGTTTGGTTTGAGCTGAATGCAGTTCATCTTTACTCTCTGTATCACTGACATGAACTTGAAATGCTGCTCTGTACCTGTTTGTCACACTGTAGTTCAGAGTGTGTTTGTAAACTCCACGTGTGCTCAGGCTCGCCTCTGGTGCGCTACCACCTGCCCAAGATGCTGCTGCTGTGGAGGAACGTGTTCCCTCGCTCTCAGAAGGAGCTGGAGGCTGAGAAGGCCCGAGGAGACTCCTTCACCTGGCAGGTCACGCTGGAGGGCCGAGCTGGAGCACTCTGCGGTAAAAATGAGCTTTGGCTAGTTGCTAAAAATCCTGAACATGCTTAATAACTCTAAGTTTTTGGTGTTGTGGATAAAACTAATTTTGTCGTACAGTCGTGAATATCACTCTAACATTTTCATATATCAGATAATGTTGAATTTTTGTATTTTGACTGGTCAGAAGGTGTCGATTTAATATTCAGAACATCACGACAAAGTCAGGGAACGACCGTTTACAGCTGCTAGAACATATGTGATACCAAGAACTAACTTATCTTGTGAACATTACGGTACCTGTAACTATATAGTGGTGCTTGAAAGTTTGTGACCTAAAACATCATCAGATTTTCACACAAGTCCTAAAAGTAGATAAAGAGAACCCAGTTAAACAAATGAGACAAAAATATTATACTTGGTCATTTATTTATTGAGGAAAATGATCCAATATTACATTATCTGTGAGTGGCAAAAGTATGTGAACCTTTGCTTTCAGTATCTGGTGTGACCCCCTTGTGCAGCAATAACTGCAACTAAACATTTCCAGTAACTGTTGATCAGTCCTGCACACCGGCTTGGATGAATTTTAGCCCATTCCTCCATACAGAACAGCTTCAACTCTGGGATGTTGGTGGGTTTTCTCACATGAACTGCTCGCTTCAGGTCCTTCCACAACATTTCAATTGGATTAAGGTCAGGACTTTGACTTGGCCATTCCAAAACATTAACTTTATTCTTCTTTAACCATTCTTTGGTAGAACGACTTGTGTGCTTAGGGTCGTTGTCTTGCTGCATGACCCACCTTCTCTTGAGATTCAGTTCATGGACAGATGTCCTGACATTTTCCTTTAGAATTCGCTGGTATAATTCAGAATTCATTGTTCCATCAATGATGGCAAGCCGTCCTGGCCCAGATGCAGCAAAACAGGCCCAAACCATGATACTACCACCACCATGTTTCGCAGATGGGATAAGGTTCTTATGCTGGAATGCAGTGTTTTCCTTTCTCCAAGCATAACGCTTCTCATTTAAACCAAAAAGTTCTATTTTGGTCTCATCCATCCACAAAACATTTTTACAATAGCCTTCTGGCTTGTCCACGTGATCTTTAGCAAACTGCAGATGAGCAGCAATATTCTTTTTGGAGGGCAGTGGCTTTCTCCTTGCAACCCTGCCATGCACACCATTGTTGTTCAGTGTTCTCCTGATGGCGGACTCATGAACATTAACATTAGCCAATGTGAGAGAGGCCTTCAGTTGCTTAGACGTTACCCTGGGGTCCTTTGTGAACTCGCCGACTATTACATGCCTTGCTCTTGGAGTGATCTTTGTTGGTCGACCACTCCTGGGGAGGGTAACAATGGTCTTGAATTTCCTCCATTTGTACATAATCTGTCTGACTGTGGATTGGTGGAGTCCAAACTCTTTACAGATGGTTTTGTAACCTTTTCCAGCCTGATAAGCATCAACAACACTTTTTCTGAGGTCCTCCGAAATCTCCTCTGTTTGTGCCATGATACACTTCCACAAACATGTGTTGTGAAGATCAGACTTTGATAGATCCCAGTTCTTTAAATAAAACAGGGTGCCCACTCTCACCTGATTGTCATCCCATTGATTGAAAACACCTGACTCTAATTTCACCTTCAAATTAACTGCTAATCCTAGAGGTTCACATACTTTTGCCACTCACAGATATGTAATATTGGATCATTTTCCTCAATAAATAAATTACCAAGTACAACCCGATTCCAAAAAAAGCTGGGACAAAGTACAAATTGTAAATAAAAACGGAATGCAATAATTTACAAATCTCAAAAACTGATATTGTATTCACAATAGAACATAGACAACATATCAAATGTTGAAAGTGAGACATTTTGAAATTTCATGCCAAATATTGGCTCATTTGAAATTTCATGACAACAACACATCTCAAAACAGTTGGGACAGGGGCAATAAGAGGCTGGAAAAGTTAAAGGTACAAAAAAGGAACAGCTGGAGGACCAAATTGCAACTCATTAGGTCAATTGGCAATAGGTCATTAACATGACTGGGTATAAAAAGAGCATCTTGGAGTGGCAGCGGCTCTCAGAAGTAAAGATGGGAAGAGGATCACCAATCCCCCTAATTCTGCGCCGACAAATAGTGGAGCAATATCAGAAAGGAGTTCGACAGTGTCAAATTGCAAAGAGTTTGAACATATCAGCATCTACAGTGCATAATATCATCAAAAGATTCAGAGAATCTGGAAGAATCTCTGTGCGTAAGGGTCAAGGCCGGAAAACCATACTGGGTGCCCGTGATGTTCGGGCCCTTTGACGGCACTGCATCACATACAGGCATGCTTCTGTATTGGAAATCACAAAATGGGCTCAGGAATATTTCCAGAGAACATTGTCTGTGAACACAGTTCACCGTGCCATCCGCCGTTGCCAGCTAAAACTCTATAGTTCAAAGAAGAAGCCGTATCTAAACATGATCCAGAAGCGCAGAGGTTTTCTCTGGGCCAAGGCTCATTTAAAATGGACTGTGGCAAAGTGGAAAACTGTTCTGTGGTCAGACGAATCAAAATTTGAAGTTCTTTATGGAAATCAGGGACGCCGTGTCATTCGGACTAAAGAGGAGGAGGACACCCCAAGTTATCAGCGCTCAGTTCAGAAGCCTACATCTCTGATGGTATGGGGTTGCATTAGTGCGTGTGGCATGGGCAGCTTACACATCTGGAAAGACACCATCAATGCTGAAAGGTATATCCAGGTTCTAGAGCAACATGTGCTCCCATCCAGACGACGTCTCTTTCAGGGAAGACCTTGTATTTTCCAACATGACAATTTTCAACATGACAATGTGCCAAACCACATACTGCATCAATTACAGCATCATGGCTGCATAGAAGAAGGGTCCGGGTACTGAACTGGCCAGCCTGCAGTCCAGATCTTTCACCCATAGAAAACATCTGGCGCATCATAAAACGGAAGATACGACAAAAAAGACCTAAGACAGTTGAGCAACTAGAATCCTACATTAGACAAGAATGGGTTAACATTCCTATCCCTAAGCTTGAGCAACTTGTCTCCTCAGTCCCCAGACGTTTACAGACTGTTGTAAAGAGAAAAGGGGATGTCTCACAGTGGTAAACATGGCCTTGTCCCAACTTTTTTGAGATGTGTTGTTGTCATGAAATTTAAAATCACCTAATTTTTCTCTTTAAATGATACATTTTCTCAGTTTAAACATTTGAAATGTCATCTATGTTCTATTCTGAATAAAATGTAGAATTTTGAAACTTCCACATCATTGCATTCCGTTTTTATTTACAATTTGTACTTTGTCCCAACTTTTTTGGAATCGGGGTTGTATAATGTTTTTGTCTCATTTGTTTAACTGTTTAACTGTTTGTTTATTTGTTTAATTTGTCTACTTTTGGGACTTGTGTGAAAATCTGATGATGTTTCAGGTCATATTTATGCAGACATCTAAAAAAATTTTAAAGGGTTCACAAACTTTCAAGCACCACTGTAAATGGGTAAAAAATTGACATGATTTCTCGCCTTTTCTTGTCAGCCATGCGGAGTTTCGTGGCTCACTGTCCCGAGCTTCTCACCGAGGACGTGATCCGGCGGCTCATGACTCCTATTGAATGTGCCATGACCATGATGGCTCAGTATGTGCTTTTTATAAAAGCTAACATTAACTCATTCCTCACATCCATCATTATAAATCTATATATCTGATTTTAGAACTAAAAAGAAGACTTGTGTATTAGTTGCTTAGTTTTACTGATTTAAGGTGTGGGCTCAGGGGTGGTTGTGCTAAAGGGTTGCTCTATTTCCAGCGTTCCTGCAGTTATAAAGGTCCATGGTGCTCACCTGAAGGCCAGTGCAGCGATGGTACGCCTTCGACTCTATGACATCCTGGCCCTCCTTCCTCCCAAAACATATGAAGGCAAGTCCTGCAAGTGCAGTTCTCATCCTGTAGTGTGTCCGTTTCTGATGTATATGATGATTTAATTTGGTTTTGGCTGTATGGAATTAAAAGCAGTAAGCCTCCTGGGAACTTGTGGACACGTTGACGAAACTGACAAAAATGAAGATGCTGGTTGGACAAAAACGTTTTTACCCGAGCTCCAAGGAATGCCACGGCTCATAGCTGAAACATCTGCGATGACTTGCTGAATTTTTTTTGTCGAGGTGCTACCTCAAAAACTTTTATTAAGACAAGATCAAGCGGATTATGGGGAAATAAATCCATCCTCAAATTCATAAACATGTTTATTTCCTTTAATCTGAGCTAAAAACATGGGATTGGACAGGACAGCACAGCACACTGGAGATTTTACTTGAAACTATCGTTGCTCCACTGTGTACTTATACCGCTGTTGTTGTTGTTCATGATGATCAGGTAGTTTCAGCGCTCTGCTGAGGGAGCTGGTCGCTGAGTTTACTCTGACGGATAATTCATCCAACACAACCACATCCCTGCTGCGTTCTCTCTGTCACTATGACGACAGCGTCCTCATGGGCTCCTGGCTGCAAGAGACAGATCACAAGTCCATCGAAGACCAGGTGAAACGGATGATGTCTTTATTTGTCATGGAAATGTGTTTCTTGCAATAATTAGAGTATAGGATCAAGGCTAATCATATCCCACCCTGGTTTATGTGCTTTAGGCTTTGTGTATTCTGAGCTGTGCTATAAAGTCTTATAATGCTTGTGTGTGTGTGTGTGTGTGTGTGTGTGTGTGTGTGTGTGTGTGTTATCAGTTGCAGCCTAACAGTGCCTCAGGCAGCGGCGCCCTGGAGCACGACCCTTCCTCGATCTATCTGCGGGTTCCCGTGGGTGAAGCAGTCCCTGGACCGCTGCCGCTTGGTGTATCCGTCATTGATGCGTCGGTGGCTCTTTTCGGTGTCGTCTTCCCCCACGTCTCCTTCAAACACAGGTGAAATTCCACCTTTTCCAGAAATTGCCCCCTAGCGCCAAGTCGTTATACTGTCATCAGTCACAGTGTCTGTCCAAGCACCGTAGTGGATAAATGTTCTTGTTGTTGTTATTGTTATTATTAGTGAGGGTGGACTTAGATTTATTCAAATGTATTTTCAACAAAATGTCGTACGTGTAAATAAGTTAGGAAGTTACACGTACTGCTGTAATATCAGCTAGCATCACAAAATTAACGCACTGAATCGTCTGATGTGTTTTTCAGGCTCCAGATGCTGGATCACTTTGCTGAGTGCATTAAACAAGCCAAAGGAGTGCGACAGCAGGCTGTTCAGCTCAACATCTTCACCGCTGTGCTCAGTGCCCTCAAAGTAAATCAAACTGAGGAGGGTTAAAGGAACGCCAGTGTTAGAAGCTTGAGTTAAAGAGTCAAGCAGGAGCGTTAAGTAGAGTTGGAGAGTCGAGTTAGAAAATCAAGACAATTTGGAGAGTTGAGTAGAAGAGTCAAGTTGAACCGAAGAGTCGAGTTAGAGAATCGAGTCAATTTGGGGAGTCGAGTTGAGTTAGAGAATCAAGTCAGTTTGGAGAGTTGAATTAGAGAGTTGAGTAGTGTTGGAGGGTCGAGTACAGTTGGAGAGTCGAGGAAGCAAATCGAGTTGGAGAGTCAAGTTGAGGTGGAGAGTTGAGTAGACTTAGAGAGTCAAATAGAGTTAGCAAATCAAGTAGACTGATTTTGTGAGTCAAGCAAGAGAGTGGAACTAAAGTCGAGACAAGCTAGAGAGTTGAGGAAGCAAGTCAAGTTAGTCAAATTGTGGTGTTGAGTAGAGAGTTGGAGAATCAAGTCAAGAGAGAGAGTGGAGCTAGAATTGAGTCAATTTAGAGAGTTGAGTTGGAGAATCGAGTCAAGTGAGAGTCGAGCTAGAGTTGAGTTGACTCAGAGAGTCAAGGAAGCAAATCAAGTTAGAGAGTTGAGTTTGAGTTAGAGAATCAAGTCGAGTTAAAGACTCGCATATTGACTGACTTGTGCCTCTAAACCAAAGACGTAAAATTTATGCCTTTTATTCATCAGCCAACTTTTCTTTCCTGCCTTGAAAAGCACGCTCCAGACTTGAGCCTCGCATAAACCAACATATGAACGTGTGCTTGGAATATTACATTTGCTAAACTGGAACTGACTTTTTATTCACCATTTGTATTTTCGATATTTTTGTGATTTTATGATGCATGTGTGCAGGGTCTGGCTGAGAATAAGAGTACTCTGGGCCCCGAGGAGGTGCGGAAATCGGCCCTAGCCCTGGTGATGGGAGCTCTGGATAACCCAAACCCCATCCTGCGCTGTGCTGCGGGTGAAGCTTTGGGCCGCATGGCGCAGGTCGTCGGAGAGGCCACGTTCATCGCCAGCATGGCTCAGCACAGCTTTGACAAGTAAACACCCACCCCCTCGGCAACTGCTCAGGCCATAGCTCCCAGTAAACTCCCCCGGCGACTGCTCAGGCCATAGCTCCCAGTAAACTCCCCCGGCGACTGCACAGGCCATAGCTCCCAGTAAACTCCCCTGGCGACTGCTCAGGCCATAGCTCCCAGTAAACTCCCCCGGCGACTGCTCAGGCCATAGCTCCCAGTAAACTCCCCCGGCGACTGCTCAGGCCATAGCTCCCAGTAAACTCCCCCGGCGACTGCACAGGCCATAGCTCCCAGTAAACTCCCCTGGCGACTGCTCAGGCCATAGCTCCCAGTAAACTCCCCTGGCGACTGCTCAGGCCATAGCTCCCAGTAAACTCTCCGGCGACTGCTCAGGCCATAGCTCCCAGTAAACTCCCCCGGCGACTGCTCAGGCCATACCTCCCAGTAAACTCCCCCGGCGACTGCTCAGGCCATAGCTCCCAGTAAACTCCCCCGGCGACTGCTCAGGCCATAGCTCCCAGTAAACTCCCCTGGCGACTGCTCAGGCCATAGCTCCCAGTAAACTCCCCCGGCGACTGCTCAGGCCATACCTCCCAGTAAACTCCCCCGGCGACTGCTCAGGCCATAGCTCCCAGTAAACTCCCCCGGCGACTGCTCAGGCCATAGCTCCCAGTAAACTCCCCTGGCGACTGCTCAGGCCATAGCTCCCAGTAAACTCTCCGGCGACTGCTCAGGCCATAGCTCCCAGTAAACTCCCCCGGCGACTGCTCAGGCCATACCTCCCAGTAAACTCCCCCGGCGACTGCTCAGGCCATAGCTCCCAGTAAACTCCCCCGGCGACTGCTCAGGCCATAGCTCCCAGTAAACTCCCCCGGCGACTGCTCAGGCCATAGCTCCCAGTAAACTCCCCCGGCGACTGCACAGGCCATAGCTCCCAGTAAACTCCCCTGGCGACTGCTCAGGCCATAGCTCCCAGTAAACTCCCCTGGCGACTGCTCAGGCCATAGCTCCCAGTAAACTCTCCGGCGACTGCTCAGGCCATAGCTCCCAGTAAACTCCCCCGGCGACTGCTCAGGCCATACCTCCCAGTAAACTCCCCCGGCGACTGCTCAGGCCATAGCTCCCAGTAAACTCCCCCGGCGACTGCTCAGGCCATAGCTCCCAGTAAACTCCCCTGGCGACTGCTCAGGCCATAGCTCCCAGTAAACTCCCCCGGCGACTGCTCAGGCCATAGCTCCCAGTAAACTCCCCTGGCGACTGCTCAGGCCATAGCTCCCAGTAAACTCTCCGGCGACTGCTCAGGCCATAGCTCCCAGTAAACTCCCCCGGCCACTGCTCAGGCCATACCTCCCAGTAAACTTCCCCGGCGACTGCTCAGGCCATAGCTCCCAGTAAACTCCCCCGGCGACTGCTCAGGCCATAGCTCCCAGTAAACTCCCCTGGCGACTGCTCAGGCCATAGCTCCCAGTAAACTCCCCTGGCGACTGCTCAGGCCATAGCTCCCAGTAAACTCCCCCTGGCGACTGCTCAGGCCATACCTCCCAGTAAACTCCCCCGGCGACTGCTCAGGCCATAGCTCCCAGTAAACTCCCCCGGCGACTGCTCAGGCCATAGCTCCCAGTAAACTCCCCTGGCGACTGCTCAGGCCATAGCTCCCAGTAAACTCTCCGGCGACTGCTCAGGCCATAGCTCCCAGTAAACTCCCCCGGCGACTGCTCAGGCCATACCTCCCAGTAAACTCCCCCGGCGACTGCTCAGGCCATAGCTCCCAGTAAACTCCCCCGGCGACTGCTCAGGCCATAGCTCCCAGTAAACTCCCCCGGCGACTGCTCAGGCCATAGCTCCCAGTAAACTCCCCCGGCGACTGCACAGGCCATAGCTCCCAGTAAACTCCCCTGGCGACTGCTCAGGCCATAGCTCCCAGTAAACTCCCCTGGCGACTGCTCAGGCCATAGCTCCCAGTAAACTCACCGGCGACTGCTCAGGCCATAGCTCCCAGTAAACTCCCCCGGCGACTGCTCAGGCCATACCTCCCAGTAAACTCCCCCGGCGACTGCTCAGGCCATAGCTCCCAGTAAACTCCCCTGGCGACTGCTCAGGCCATAGCTCCCAGTAAACTCCCCTGGCGACTGCTCAGGCCATAGCTCCCAGTAAACTCCCCCGGCGACTGCTCAGGCCATAGCTCCCAGTAAACTCCCCTGGCGACTGCTCAGGCCATAGCTCCCAGTAAACTCTCCGGCGACTGCTCAGGCCATAGCTCCCAGTAAACTCTCCGGCGACTGCTCAGGCCATAGCTCCCAGTAAACTCCCCCGGCCACTGCTCAGGCCATACCTCCCAGTAAACTCCCCCGGCGACTGCTCAGGCCATAGCTCCCAGTAAACTCCCCTGGCGACTGCTCAGGCCATAGCTCCCAGTAAACTCCCCTGGCGACTGCTCAGGCCATAGCTCCCAGTAAACTCTCCGGCGACTGCTCAGGCCATAGCTCCCAGTAAACTCCCCCGGCGACTGCTCAGGCCATACCTCCCAGTAAACTCCCCCGGCGACTGCTCAGGCCATAGCTCCCAGTAAACTCCCCCGGCGACTGCTCAGGCCATAGCTCCCAGTAAACTCCCCCGGCGACTGCTCAGGCCATAGCTCCCAGTAAATTCCCCCGGCGACTGCACAAGCCATAGCTCCCAGTAAACTCCCCCAGCGGCTGCTCAGGCCATAGCTCCCAGTAAACTCCCTTGGCGGCTGCTCAGGCCATAGCTCCCAGTAAACTCCCCCGGCGACTGCTCAGGCCATAGCTCCCAGTAAATTCCCCCGGCGACTGCACAAGCCATAGCTCCCAGTAAACTCCCCCAGCGGCTGCTCAGGCCATAGCTCCCAGTAAACTCCCTTGGCGGCTGCTCAGGCCATAGCTCACAAAAGAAACGCTGCTCAATTTATGAAAATAAATGTGTGTTGTGAACCAGTGCAAAATAATGTAAACATGTATCCCAGCATAATAAATATTACAAAATTGTTATAATTGTGTTAATCTAAGTAACACACTGAATTTATTATTATAGCACACCAAAACAGAAAGATGTAGAAATATTATTTTTGTGGTTACAACACTTGATAATTGATAATATAATGAAGATTTTCTCTGTGAGCCCAGACTTGACAACACGAGTTTTGGCAATATTTTGGCCTTTATACAACAAATGTTTTCCTCAAGCTGTTGTTATGATGTTTGGTTTAAAAGCAGAATTATTTTCGAACAGGCTAAAGTCTGCTCGAGACGTTGTCTCCAGGACGGGACACTCTCTGGCTCTGGGTTGCCTGCACCGCTACGTGGGTGGCATCGGTTCGGGTCAGCACCTCAAGACTAGCGTCAGTATCCTGCTTGCCCTGGCGCAGGACGCCACCTCTCATGAGGTCCAGGTGAGAGATTGCAGGTCCAGAATAAAATTTATTTATTTATTTATTTAGCTTTTGCCATAGGAAAATATATATCCATCATGGTATGGGAAACCACAACAGCTTGCGCCAATTACAGTGGCCCCATTGTACCGAATCTGCATGTCTTTAAACTGTGGGGGAAACCGGAGCACCCGGAGGAAACCCACGCGGACACGGGGAGAACATGCAAACTCCACATAGAAAGGCCCCTGTCGGCCGTGAGGTTCGAACCCGGAACCTTCTTGCTGTGAGGCGACAGCGCTAACCACTACACCACCGTGCCGCCCGGAAATTGTGATATTAGATGAGAAGAGAAAATCACCAGAGGCAATTCTAATTTTGAATTTTATAGCTTAGAGTTTGACCAAATCTACAGTCTGGACTATAAAGAAATCAGCCCCAAAGTCAACTCATCTTTTTACTTTTTTCAGTTTTGATGATTTATCCTTTTGAAACAGCTACTATTTAAGAAGGACAACATTTTACGACATCGAACATTAGCAGTATCTCGCAAAGTTAAATTATGTTATTTGTATCAACACGTGAGGAATGTATTGGTGTTCCAGATGGTTCTGTCTCCTTTCCGCTTCTCTGTGTAGAACAGCGGAGTTTATCTTCTTGAGACGATGTCAGGGCTTTCAGCTGCATGATGAGACGTCATGAATTGTGAGGAATGATGATCGGAACGATGTGTGTGTGTGTGTGTGTGTTGCAGACGTGGGCTCTGCATTCTCTGGCTCTGATTGTGGACTCGAGTGGTCCGATGTATCGGGGTTACGTGGAGCCGACTCTGTCTCTAGTGCTGACCCTGCTCCTCACCGTTCCCCCCTCACACACCGAGGTGCACCAGTGCCTGGGCCGCTGCCTCGGAGCCCTCATCACCACCGTTGGCCCTGAGCTCCAGGGTAAGCCTAATGAAGATGATGATACAAAAAGAGTTTATATTCATGGGAGGATAACCAGTGGCTTGCGATTCTGAACTTTTGCGACCCCACGTTGTTAGTTAGTTAGTTAGTTAGTTAGTTAGTTAGTTAGTTAGTTAGTTAGTTAGTTAGTTAGTTAGTTAGTTAGTTAGTTAGTTAGTTAGTTAGTTAGTTTGTTTGTTTGTTTGTTTGTTTGTTTGTTTGTTTGTTTGTTTGTTTGTTTGTTTGTTTGTTTGTTTGTTTGTTTGTTTGTTTGTTTGTTTGTTTGTTTGTTTGTTTGTTTGTTTGTTTGTTTGTTTGTTTGTTTGTATATTCAATCAGGTTTCATCATATTTTCACTTTTCAGAGCTGGTTTGTCTAGTTTTAACTGAACTAGTGTAACCTCCCAGGATTGCAAAAAAGACTAAAATATCATGCACCCTCTTAATTTAAACGTGGCTTATTTCATTTTGTAACATTTCAAAATCCAGTTTAGTGAGGGGCATATTTGTCATTTTAATATGTAGAATTAATAAACGACAGCAAAGAGGAGAATGTGACTTATAAATAAAAGCCACATGGTGTTGCAACTTAGTTTGGGAATCCAAAGCATGGCAGGAAAATAAATAAATTCCCCCAATCCTCCTACACCCCCTGTAGTCTAGCTAATAAATTTGCTATGAAAAACAGCAGCATCTGACCTAATGAGCCAATTAGTAAATCATAGCAGCACAGTGTAATAATTTTAGGCCAAGTAAAAAAAAAAATTAACTTGTTTTATTCAATCTATTTAGCTCATTTTTGTTACATTAAAAGTACAGGCTTCTGTTTAGGGATCGACCAATATGTTTTTTTCAGGGCCGATACCGATTATTATGGAATTGGGATGCCGATAACCGATATGTGCAACCGATAAATGTAAACATTATAATTCACATGAAATTAAACATAGCACACACTGACACAGACCTTCATATCCATGAAATGTATGTTTAATTGTAAAATTGAACATGAAATTTTGTGCAGGGAGATGCCAGCAGCATTTGTACAATAAAGTCAAACATTAGTTAGAATAAAATGAGAAATAAAATAAATATTCACCAATAAAAAAATAAATCACTCTCTACTATATTACAGCTCACCATTTTCAGTGGAAAATAAATGAAAATACACTCTGGATTCTTTTACACTAAGAACTAAGTAAGACTTACCAACTTCAAGTAGTTTTTAAATAACAAACCAAGTGTAGGGAGCTGCCTGCAGCATTTTTTAAAAAGTAAAATCAAACATACAGTAAAGTAGGCTATCGCTCCCTATTAGGAGCGGCTGCTCCTTTAAGAGTATATCGCTTTCCGAATCAGAAGTGCTAGCAAGGAGAATCACTTGCGCAAGAATTATAAATACTAGTCACACCTGGCTTGTTTAAATGTTCAAACAGCACTTTATAAAGTTACCTAACATACAAGTGCAGTGCGCTTTTTGAGCACGAGTCACGTCATGAAGTTTACTCATCACCATAACAAATGGCCAGTAGGCTTGCGCTAGCCTACAGAACACAAACACTACGTTTTATTTCGTCTTCCCTTGACCACCTCTCTGTATGGCTGTCATTCTACTGTTCGAGTAGAACTACTGACACATTCACAACGTTTCCAGACGGGGATTTAAAAATGACTGCAGCCTACGTTATGCTGTTTCAGCGAGACTAGTTGGTTGTCGGCTAATTCAAGTGCTTCCTTCCGTAAGCTAAGTTTGCCTGGCTACACAGATGCAAATGGACAATTTTAACGAGTAGTAGATGAAGAATGTAAACATATAATGATGTTGTGCTTTTGCAACTTGTGTGTTTGTGACTTATTGCGGGAAAAGCAGCGTGTCCTTACCTTGATACGGGCGCCTTGAAACAGTTCAGAGTGAGCTGCGCGTGTCGATTGGCTATATCTCTTGTGCCAAACAAATCAGATGTTGTGGTGGGCGGGACCGTGTTCTTGAACTCAGAGAGGCGAGTGCAGGAAAGGACGTGCAGTGGCAGTCGCGTTAGGAACGAAATGGCTGCAAAAAGGCATGTTATCGGCATATCTGTGGAAATTATGGCCGATACCGATAACCCTAAAAATGCAGAATATCGGCCCGATATATCGGCCAGGCCGATTATCGGTCGACCCCTACTTCTGTTTTTTCACCTCAATGTATCCTGAGTTTTGGAATGTGTATGACGAATATGTCGGTGGAAAACCTGTCTCATTTCCCTGCGTTTCTTTGTGTGTAGGAAACAGTGTGACGATCTCGACCATCCGCTCGTCGTGTCTGGTCGGCTGCGCCATCATGCAGGATCACTCAGACTCATTGGTACAGGCGGCCGCCATCTCGTGCCTCCAGCAGCTGCACATGTTCGCACCACGCCACGTCAACCTGTCCAGCCTGGTGCCCTGTCTCTGTGTAAGACTCGCTCACGGCCTGTGTGTTCTTTAGTTAATCAAGTGTGTACGTGTATAAAGAACAAGGCTAGCATTTGTATTGCTCTGTGTGTGTGTGTGTGTAGGTGCACCTGTGCAGTTCTCACCTGCTTTTGCGGCGTGCGGCCGTGGCCTGTTTGAGGCAGCTGGTCCAAAGGGAGGCGGCGGAGGTGTGCGAGTACGCCATGAGCCTCGCCAAGAAGGCCGGAGACAACAAGGACAGCGCCACTATCAGTATGTCACACTGACTTCCTGTTTGAACAGGAAATACATCTACACGCCGAATGAAATCAGGACACAGTGTGCTGCTTTTATTTCACCGTCCAGTAGAGTAATATATTTATTTGATACTTTTGAATATTGATGCTATATCTGACATGTTAATGTTATAAATATGTTAAAAATAAACAGTATAGAAATATCCAAAGTTGAATGATTTGTGGGTGGGGGGGACAAACTTTTTTTTTTTAAATATATATTTAATGAATTCATTTTTTTTTAACTTTAGAACTTTGTGAAGAGTAAATATTAACAGCCTCTTCACTGTTTTAGACCTGAACATCAGTGAGACGGGGCTGGAGGGCGTCCTGTTCGGGATGCTGGACCGTGAGACAGACAGGAAGTTGTGCTCGGATATCCACGACACGCTGGGACACATGCTGTCCTCTCTGGCTGTGGGCAAACTCTCACACTGGCTCAAACTGTGCAAAGACGTCCTCGCTGCCAGCACAGGTACACGATTATCTCCGGTTGCCTAGCAACAGTGTCGAACAGCGTATCATTTAATGTGTGTGCGAGAGTCCATATTAATACAACACCGTATAGAAGGATTTTTATTTTATTTTTTAGTCTACAAAGATCTGAAACATGTTCAAAATACACATTCCCTCCCCCGCAAAAAAAAAATCTAGAAATATTTTTAACAGGTTAGCATTATCTATTAATGTTTAGCTTTTATGATTTTGTATTAATTTCTGCAAATTTTACTTTTAAATTACTTTTATTAATTTATATTTATTAAAAATGTATTCTCTTTTTCTTTTGGGACTTTTTCTAAAACTGGAAAGTTTTAGAATTTTGAAAAAATTTAAAACAAAGATAGGAAATCTTGAATTTTCAAGACTGAAGATTCTGCACAATTTTACCATCAGGTTAATAATAATAATACTCATATTATTGAATAATGCAGCATATAATATTGAATATAAAATATAGAAAATGACAATTATTCATTTTAATATTATTTAATCATTTATTTAGTAATATTTAATTATTTTAGATAATTGTAATTATTATTCAATATAATAATAATAGAAAAACAATATTGCATAATACAGTAGATAATATTGAATATTATACATACGGGCCACTTTTTCCATGGAATAAAAACTTTCATTCTGTTCCCTTCTAGTGGGTTTATTGATGGAATGCAGTGTTATCATATCGCTTATCCTCCATGTATTACACCACTCTACCCAATGGAGAATGAGTGTGCAATACTGTTACAATATTGCATGTTGTCAAGACAACATGACGTCACACATCCGAGCTCATGCGAATATCCAGTGAGAGAACCTTTCTGCTGCGCATGCACACAAGCATTTCTTTGTCCACTGGGAAAGAGAGAAGACGAGGCTAATCCAGTGCTAGGATTCAGCACGAAGTAAATAAACTGAAAGTAAAGATTCGCTGAACATCCGAAAGGCTACCAAAACTTTTATTATATATTCTTCATGCATATTTACAAGAGAAAAACATACCAACGGACATCGAAAAACTGGAAAAGAGACACGTCAACAAGTGACTGTGACAGTTTGTAAACAAACATGGCCACGGGGTTTGCTTCGTTAAAAGCGGAAGATTTTGAGAGAATTTGGGCTGCTATTTTGCTCTGTTGTGTGTAGTTATCGATGTTGATTTTAAAAGTAACTAAATAAATGATGAAAAATAATAATGATAATATTTGGCTTGACTGCGCTAGCACTGGCCTGCGCTAACACTACACCAGCTAGACGTCCAGTCGCAGGTAAGCTAGCGTTGGCCTTCGAGAATGCTGATATGAAATGTGTGTATTTATTATTATTATTATTATTATTATTATTATTATTATTATTATTATATTGCCTGGCTTTTTTTTATGGTCTATCAGATATATTCCATTCAGCTAGCATGATATTGAACAAGTCGAAGACGAGTTCAGTATCATGCTAGCTGAATAGAATATATCTGATAGACCACTCAATGCCAGCCAATATTATTTAAATGCATTATATGGAATAATATAACGTGTATCATTATTATTGCTTTCTTCCTAACATTTCCTCCTACAATTAAAAAAAAAAGTACATACAGGCAGCAATCAGTTACAGCTATAAGCCTAATGAGGTCTAATCATATCTGTCACCAGTGAAGAGAGAAACATCAATCACAAGTCAGAATCTTTTGGGATTAAAATAATCATCAAAGCTTGAATGTTGCAACATCTCTAAAATGTGCTGCATATGCTCTATGTCCAATGTTTAGATTGGATTATTCTGCTATTGATAAGACTTTAAAAACAGTTTTTCATTCCTGTAAAAGCAAACCCCGTATCTGTTGATTTGGCTTGTGATAATTGAGCTACTTTTGCGTCCTGATGAGAGATGAAAATAATCTGAAGGCCTTAACCATTTCTTTAAGAACCCAGTGTCTATCTTGGTCTTCCTCTCATCTCAGAGGTTGGAGGCGCCATGGCATTCGAGTTGGAGAAAGACGAGGAAGACTCGGAGAAGAAGGACGAAATGGATGACGACATCATGTTCACGGGGCTGGGTGAAGACGACAAATCAAAGCCGTCTGTCGCTCCACGCTGGGTGACGCGCGTGTTCGCTGCCGACTGCCTCTGTCGTATCATCCACCTGTGTGAAAACGCAGACAAAACGCACTTCGACCTGGCTGCAGCTCGCACTGCCAAAGCCAAAAATCCAAAAGGTGACATCGTAGTGACGCTCGATGACTAAAATACTCAGGCTCCTCTGGGCAGTCTCGGGCTGATTTTTCTCATCGCTTTGATCGTTTTCCTTCCAGGTGATCTCCTGGTGCTGCATCTGTCCGATCTGATCCGGATGGCCTTCATGGCTGCTACGGATCACAGTCACCAGCTGCGCATGGCCGGCCTGCAGGCTCTCGAGGACATCATTAAGAAGTTTGCCTCGGTGCCCGAGCCGGAGTTTCCTGGTCATGTGATTTTAGAACAGTACCAGGCTAACGTGAGTTCAACTTCATCTTCACAGTTAGTCAAAACATCAGTTTTGTGCTGATAGAATCTCTTTATTTGATAAGTGCATAGAGTTTTTGTTTTTTTAATTATTATTATTATTATTATTATTATTATTATTGTTTAAATTATCCACCATAAGTCCATGTGAATGAGCTGTTACTCATCTCATCTCATTATCTCTAGCCGCTTTATCCTTCTACAGGGTCGCAGGCAAGCTGGAGCCTATCCCAGCTGACTACGGGCGAAAGGCGGGGTACACCCTGGACAAGTCGCCAGGTCATCACAGGGCTGACACATAGACACAGACAACCATTCACACTCACACCTACGGTCAATTTAGAGTCACCAGTTAACCTAACCTGCATGTCTTTGGACTGTGGGGGAAACCGGAGCACCCGGAGGAAACCCACGCGGACACGGGGAGAACATGCAAACTCCGCACAGAAAGGCCCTCGCCGGCCACGGGGCTCGAACCCGGACCTTCTTGCTGTGAGGCGACAGCGCTAACCACTACACCACCGTGCCGCCCGGAGACATGAACTTATTTTTAAAAATTCACCTAAAACCATTTCTTTTTTTACCATCAGGTCACAAAACATGTAATCTTTAATGAATGATATGTTAAAAGATAACTTTAATTTTCTGAGATGTAATAAAAACATATTTATATGCCAAAGTCAAGCCTATGAGTTCCAAAATGATGTCTGTTACATTACTTCTGTTACGATTGTCCATCTCGCGTCTGTTACAAATTAATTACAATCTAGCTATATACCATGTTACTCTTATTGAAAGAATGTGTATGTTTATTCTACTACACATGTTTATTAATTATATTTGCTAAAACATCACCTTCCTATGTTTCAAAAAGTAATTCTACATTGTTAAAATTGAGAATATATATGTCCACAACACTTCTGTTACGTTCTGACTTTGGCATATAAATATGTTTTTATTACATCTCAGAAAATTAAAGTTGTCTTTTAACATATCATTCATTAAAGATTACATGTTTTGTGACCTGATGGTAAAAAAAGAAATGGTTTTAGGTGAATTTTTAAAAATAAGTTCATGTCCCCATTTCAGTACCCATAAGCGTGGAATCACTCATATATATATATATATATATATATATATATATATATATATATATATATATATATTTTTTTTTAATTTAAATTTTTTTTCCCCTTTGCCTTCAGGTTGGTGCAGCTCTCAGACCCGCCTTCTCTCCTGACACGCCCTCTGACATCACGGCCAAAGCCTGCCAGGTAAAAATGAGAGAGAGAGCGAGAGAGAGTGTTGCTCCTCACTCATTCTACTCTACTTTCTAAGCATTTGCATTTGTTTAATTTTATCATCATCACTCATGGAACCTTTAAAAGAAATTGCTAGAACACGGGGAGTTTTCAGGTCAGTGAAGAACGATGATGTTTCCTCTTACCGTCTCCGCTTGTCCTTGTGGCGGCGGATTTATGAGCGACAGCAAGGACGTCATCGTCCTGATGGATGAAGTCCTAATGAAAAACTTTTGGTTTGTGTGCGCGCAATAACAGGACACAGTTGAGTGCAAAAGTTTGCACACCCTTGGGATGACGTTTCACCAGCAGGCTATTTTGTGTTGGGACTCTGAGATGTTCAGAGTCGCTCAGAAAAGTAACAAACATGTTCAAATAGTGTAAACTGAGAGTGTAAAAAGTTCAAAAGTTTTCACCAAGCAAATTCACTGCTCTGGTCAAATATTGAGACTTAATTTTTTTTAAATATATTTTTTTATTTACTTACTTTCTTTGATTGATTATTCCAGATACTCTGGAATGTCTTCATGTTGCAGGACGCACAAGCATTACATTTTTAATGGTTTAGAATTTTGCTTTTTATAGATTCTTCATACATAAAATGGTATATTTTTCTCTTGAAGTTTAGAAAAAACAGTGTGGATACTTTTTTCCTCTCCTCTCACCGTGCTGTATGGTTTCATCAGGAGCCAAAATTATTTCACAACACTGCCAAGTCTAAGTATTGATCATCTGACAGGATGGTAAATTTAAAAAAGAAAGGGGGGAAAAAAGGATTTTCAAGCTCTAAAACTACAAGATTTAATATAAAAGAAGCTTATTTTAGAAACCGATTCACCCGAAATTAAACACAACAGCGATGTGTTGCACAGAAGGTTTTGCACGTGGTGGTGATGTCATTGATGCCAAAGGTGTGATCTCCGTTCTAGAAGAACACTCTCTCGGTCTAACCCCATCTTCATCCTGTGTCTCAGGTGTGCAGTGCGTGGATCGGCAGTGGTGTGGTGAGCGACCTGAACGACCTGCGCCGTGTCCACAACCTGCTGGTGTCCTCTCTGGACAAAGTGCAGGCGGGTAAAAGTTCATCCAGCCAGCTATACAGCGAGAGCGCCACCACCATGGAGAAACTGGCTGTGCTCAAAGCCTGGGCCGAGGTGACGACCACATGACCCACACAATGCACACGTTCATCAGCAAATAAAAAAATATTTTCATTTGTTTAATGTCTTGTGGATCCAGAGTTACCTTCCTTATACTCTAACTCCACAACTTTTTTCTATTCATTTGATGGAATAATGTGCCTTAAGATGATTAACTGAATAAAAACCCAGAAAAAGATCCGTTTATAAAATGAATAATAATAATGTTACTACAGCTAGTACTATGACTACCACTAATAATACTGTTATTTTTACTATTTATTATAATTGTACTACTACTACTTAAGATGATACTGTTACTAAGCTCCTCCTTATAACTTCCTGTCGCTCCCTCAGGTCTACGTGGTGGCGATGAAGCTGAAGAAGGAGGCGGAGTCGAGGCCGGTGCGTCCCGTGCACAGTGGTGAGGATGAGGAGGATGAGGAGGACGTGGGTGATGAAGGCGACGTGCTTCCTGCAGACAGTCTGATCACACTGGTGCAGCCCGAACTGCCGTGTCTGAGCCGCCTGTGGCTCGCCGCTCTCAGAGACTACGCTCTTCTCATGCTGCCAGCCGAGTTCGCCAGCCAGCTGCCTCCTGAAGGTAGAACTCACCTCACAGACACACTCATGGCCTGAAATGTTTATTTTGACATCACCTCTTTTTTTTTTTTTTTTTAAATAAACCTTGTGGTTTTGTAGTTTGGTTTTAGTGAGAAACAAATCATAGCAAAACTGACATTTAGTGATAGAAAGACAAATTGGAAAGTAATTTTTTTTTAAATAATTATTTGAAATAAATACCTTTTTGAATAAATACTTTTTTTTTACCATTTTAAAAAAAAAAATAAATTATTCATTAGAAATTATTGAAATTGGTGGGAATTATTAATTATTTGAACTTTTTGATGCATTGTCTTGTAAGATTTGCATTATTTTGATGCGTCATGATTTTTTTTAATGACTAGCCAATTATTTTCCTCATAAGAATTATGGATATGTTTTAATTTGGCAAATTGATGAAAATAATTGTTAATGGAATTAGATTAGATTAGATAAAACTTTATTGATCCCTTTGGGAGGGTTCCCTCAGGGAAATTAAGATTCCAGCAGCATCATTACAGATAAACAGAGAAAAGAAATAGAGGAAAACTTCTAGATAAATTAAAATAAGTTAAGTATTTACATATACAAATATAAAAAAATAAGATATGGGGAAGAGAGAAAGGGGGGAGGGGGTAGAAGTGGGGTTAGGGTAAGTGTGTGTGTGTGTGGGGGGGGGGCAGGAAAGATATTGCACATTATATTGGACATTGTCCGGTATTGCTTATTGTCAGGCTAGGCTACTGCTCCTTCCCGTCCTCTGTCCTCCTGTTCCCCCTCCTCCCCCCCAGAGAGGAGTTGTACAGTCTGATGGCGTGAGGGACAAAGGAGTTTTTGAGTCTGTTCGTCCTGCACTTGGGAAGGAGCATTCTGTCACTGAACAGGCTCCTCTGGTTGCTGATGATGGTGTGCAGAGGGTGACTGGCATCGTCCATGATGTTCAATAGTTTGTCCATAGACCTCTTCTCTGCCACCGTCACCAGAGAGTCCAGCTTCATGCCGACCACAGAGCCGGCCCGCCTGATCAGTTTGTCCAGCCTGGATGCGCTGCCCCCCAGCACACCACGGTGTAAAACAGGACACTGACGACCACAGACTGATAGAACATCCACAGGAGTTTCCTGCAGATGTTAAAGGACCGCAGCCTCCTAAGGAAGTATAGCCTGCTCTGTCCCTTCCTGTATAAGTGATTGGTGTTGCAAGTCCAGTCCAGCTTGCTGTCCAGCCACCGCCCGAGGTACTTGTAGGAATCCACAGCCTCCACCTCGACTCCCTCAATCAGAACTGGTCGTGACCTTGGTCTGGACCTCCCAAAGTCAATGACCAGCTCCTTGGTCTTCGAGGTGTTGAGCTGCAGATGGTTCCTGTTGCACCACACAGCAAAGTCCCTCACCAGGCTCCTATACTCCTCCTCTCTGTCGTCACTGATACACCCAACGATGGCTGTGTCATCGGCAAACTTCTGAATGCGACACAGCTCCGAGTTGTAGCAGAAGTCCGCAGTGTACAGGGTGAAAATTCTGCTTATCTAAATACCATTTTATATTTTATTCTAATTTCTATTAATTATTTAAAATTTGTGAGATCATTTGAAATTATGTTTACAGTAATAAGTCTTTTAGGTAAATATGCAGAGGGGTGTGTGTGGGTGTTTGTGTACCGAACTACAAGGATCCTAAAGCTAGAATGTAGCCCTGCTTTCACACTGTCTTGTTGTTGTTGTTGTTGTTGTTGTTGTTTTTTAACTCTATTTATTTGTAAATATAATGTGTGTATGTGTGTGGTTTTTATATACACATATAATACAGCACTGAACCCTGTGTGCAGGCGGAGCGTTTTACACTCCCGAGACCATCGACACGGCACGTCTGCACTACCGCAGCTCGTGGGCTCCTATCCTGCACGCCGTCGCTCTCTGGCTCAGCACGACTGACTTCGGAGCCCCCGAGTGTCCCGAGGAGCCCCAGAGCACCAGCAGCACTGGACCTGCCGGGTTTCCTCAGGGTCCTCCTGCCCCCAGCAAGAGCCACGATGAGCTGGTCAAAGACAGAATGCATCTGCTTTTGGGTATTGAACACACTGGATCATAATCCTGAGATCACTGATATCACATACTTTTTATCAGGGCTTTGAACCAGAATTTTTTTCCTATTGGTTCGTTCCGAACAGAAACGGAATTTTAACGTTTCCGGTTTTGGGTTCCACCATTAAATAGACGTTCCAGAACCGGTTAGAACAAAAAAATTTCGTTCCCGGAACAGTTAATTACGTTCCCTGTCAGCTGTTTAACAAATGGCTATAAAATTATGTCTCTGTCTCATCCAGCTTAAGCCAAATGTAGGCTAATTCTATTACAACCTTCATTAAATAAGACAAGAAATAATTCAAAACAATTATTATTTCAAATGTTGGCGATTTGGATTCTCAGTATGTCTTCCCATCTACACAAACAGAAAAAGTGCCAAAAATGAAAGATAATTCGTTTAGTGTGTTACCA
Organism: Neoarius graeffei; assembly: GCF_027579695.1. Lineage (NCBI taxonomy): Eukaryota > Metazoa > Chordata > Actinopteri > Siluriformes > Ariidae > Neoarius > Neoarius graeffei. Next base: position 64,928,444 of record NC_083571.1, read on the forward strand.
AAGGCTAGTCAGGCCCTATGCATTGATAGGCTAACAGAGGTTAACGTCATTTAATGTTCGCGAGCCTCTCATTAACGTGGACAAATATATTGATATCGTGTTTGAAACTGACGTTTTTGAATAACAATAGACTGCAATATTTACCTCTTATTTAAGATGTGGAGATGTGATAGTAGTCCACCCTCCCGCTCTCTCCATTCAGTCAGCGAACGTCACACAGGAAGTGAACCCCAGCGGGTCATAGAAACTTGCGCAGGAGAAAAATTACTTTTTTATTTGTAGGCTACGAAAACTTTGAGGAACGAAATAAAAACCGGTATTAACCGGTTACCATTATTTTTAATAAGCGTTTCTGTTCCGGAACATAAAAAATAATAAAGTTTCTGGTTTCGTTTCTGTTCCATGTGAAATAGAAAAAGTTCCCGGTTTTCGTTTTCGTTCCTTGAACCGGTTCAAAGCCCTGCTTTTTATTCATGAAAAGGTTACTTGAGGTCAATCTCATACGACCCATATGTAGTGTATAATAAAATCATGTTCTCTATTATCATGGCACTCAGGGATTACTATTGAGTTCCTGTGCTTCCCAAGGCCCGAGGAACCTATCGAGCGGGTGATGTCGTGTCTGCGGGCCCTGAGCACGCTACTCGAGTGCCCACGGGCTCGGAAACACATTGCAGAGGATCAGGTGAGCAATAATTTAGATTCAAATCGCGGCCAAGGTTTAGCCGTAGCATTTATGATTTTTGATTCCTTGCTAGAGAGATACAAGAGACGCTTTCTTCACAAAACGAATCAGAATCACCTGGGGGAAGAGGAGGGAGAAGTAACGAGAGATTAGCCTATATCTGGGAGGGAAACACAGATTAGCTAGTTAACATTTCCCAGAAATCACATGCCATTATGACTGCTACAGCGGATATAAAAAGTGTACACACCCCGTTAAAATGATACCTTTTTCTGATGTAAAAAACATGAGACCACTATGATAAATTTCAAAACTTTTCCCACCTTTAATGTAACCTATAACCTGTACGGTTCAATTGAAAAACAAATCCATTAGGGGGAAAAACATAAAAAATAAAAAATGTGCAATAAGCTGGTGGCATAAGTGTGCACACCCTTAAACTAATACTTTATTGAAGCACCTTTTGATTTAATTACAACATTCAGTCTTTTTGGGTCGGAGTCGATCAGCCTGCCACATCTAGACTTGGCAATATTTGCCCACTCTTCCTTACAAAAGCGCTCCAAATCTGTCAGATTGCGAGGGCATCTCTTGTGCACAGCCCTATTCAGGTCACCCCACAGATTTTCAGTTGGATTTAGGTCTGGGCTCTGGCTGGGCCGTTCCAAAATTTTTTGGGGGGGTCGTCATTTGGAAGATGAAATTCCTCATCTTCTGCTTTCTAGCAAACACCTGACGGTTTTGGGCCAAAATTGACTGGTATTTAGACCTGTTCATAATTCCCTCCAGCTTGACTAAAGCCCCTGTTCCAGCTGAAGAAAAACAATCCCAAAACATGATGCTGCCACCACCATGCTTCACCGTGGGTATGGTGTTCTTTTGGTGATGTGCAGTGTTGTTTTTGCACCAAACATACCTTTTGGAATTGTGGCCAAAAAGTTCAACCTTGATTTCATCAGACCAGAACAGATTTTCCCACAGGCTTTTGGGAGAGTTGATGTATTTTTTTTTTTTTTGCAAAATGTAGCCAGGCCTGGATGTTTTTCTCTGACCCTACCTCATAGTCCAGACATATGGAGAATACAGGAGATTGTGGTCATATGTACACAACCAGTACTTGCCAGAAGTTCCTGCAGCTCCTTCAGTGTTGCTGTCGGCCTCTTGGCAGCCTCCCTGACCAGTTTTTGTCTTGTCTTTTCATCAATTTTTGAGGGACATCCAGTTCTCGGTAATGTCACTGTTGTCCCATATTTTCTCCACTTCTTGATGACCGTCTTCACTGTGCTCCATGGTACATCTAATGCTTTGGAAATGTTTTTGTACCCTTCAACAGTGAGATCCCTTTATAAGCTCTCTGTGAACCCTGGCTTTTGCTGGAGGATGCAACTGAGTAAATGTCTGAACTTTATTTGGGGTTAATCAGTCACTTTAATTGATGGTAGGTGTGAACCCAAAAAGACTGAATGCTGTAATTAAATCAAAAGGTGCTTCAACAAAGTATTAGTTTAAGGGTGTGCACACTTATGCAACCAACTTATTGTAATTTTTTTTTTTTTTAAATTACCTCGCCCGGGACGGAATCCATCAGGGGGCAAGGTATTGTTTTCAGTCGGGTTTCTTTATTTTGGTTTGTTTTTGTTAATGATATTACGGGAAAATAGCTAGACCAATCTTCATGAAAATTTTAGGATAAATGGGCATTGGTCTCAAATAGAACCGCCAACATTTTGGGGGTCATCCGGTCAAGGTCAAGGTTTTTGTGGCTACTGCCTCATACACTCCTACGGTATGTAAGAGTGTAACAATCACGCACTGTGCATGCGGATCACCAGAACAGCACTGCGCATGCACATACGCGTGTTCCGATTAAAACAGCCAGTGAGCGTATACAATTCAGTTCACCATTCAGAATAAATGGACTAGACCAGGGGTGTCCAAACTGATCCATAAAGGGCCGTGTGGCTGCAGGTTTTCATTCCAGCCATGCAGCAGCACACCTGACTTGGCTCATTCAATCAACTGAACTGTCTTCACACAGTCAAGTACTTGCAGCCACACCCACCCTTGATTAAAGGGTGGGTGTGTCAGTTGATTGAATAAGCCAAATGAGGTGTGCTGCTGCATGGCTGGAATGAAAACCTGCAGCCACACGTCCCTTTATGGATCAGTTTGGACACCCCTGGACTAGACTAAAGAAATCGCTTTCGGACTTGTTTATGCTTATTACAAAGGGAAAGTGCGTTCCACTGAGCTCTAGCGCCGGGCCTTTTCCGGGAACTAAGAGTTTGGGTCATGGTGACAGCGTGTGTATGTCAGCCTCGGTTCTGAGGTTTCAGTTTCGAAAACTAAGAGGTAAGAGTAGAATAATATAAAGTATAGACACTTGGTATATTTTACTTCTGTGGTTTTGTTTTTTTTTAATTGTTCATTTTTGAATTGCGCTTCATTTTTTGGCTACTGCCTCATAGAGTAAATGTATATGCTATATTTACTGTCTGGACACGGGATCAGAAAACAATTTTATTTATAAGCAGTTGCCACATGGACCCATAGGGTACCTATTTTTTCGCAATATCTTCCTTCATATTCATTATAAGTGCTACCAGGCAAGGTTTGTTTTGTCTGGCAACACTTGTTTATGTTTTTCCCCCTAACAGATTTTTGTTTTTCAATTGAATTGTACAGGTTATAGGTCACATTAAAGGTAGGAAAGGTTTTTGAAATTATTTATCGTGGTCTCTTTTTACTTTTATTTTTTATACACATCAGAAAAACCTATCATTTTAATGGGGTGTGTACACTTTTTATATACACTGTACATTAGCCATCTCCTCCATCGACGATTCTCATCTCATCATCTCTAGCCGCTTTATCCTGTTCTACAGGGTCGCAGGCAAGCTGGAGCCTATCCCAGCTGACTACGGGCGAAAGGCGGGGTACACCCTGGACAAGTCGCCAGGTCATCACAGGGCTGACACATAGACACAGACAACCATTCACACTCACATTCACACCTACGCTCAATTTAGAGTCACCAGTTAACCTAACCTGCATGTCTTTGGACTGTGGGGGAAACCGGAGCACCCGGAGGAAACCCATGGGGACACGGGGAGAACATGCAAACTCCACACAGAAAGGCCCTCGCCGGCCCCGGGGCTCGAACCCAGGACCTTCTTGCTGTGAGGCGACAGCACTAACCACTACACCACCGTGCCACCCATCGACGATTTTTCCTGTGGAAAAGTTCGGCTTTTTCTGTTTGCCTGAACCCTGATAACATTATAATAATGTGTGGCTGTGCTAGTCTGTAATGTGTGTGTGTGTGTGTGTGTGTGTGTCTTGCAGTTGCTGGCCGTGGAGCTGCTGAACGTCCTGCACAGGTTATTATTAACACGTGACCCTCCTGGCTTGCAGCTGCAGGTGACGGCCGTGGTGCAGGAGACTATACGCTCGGCTCACGAACATCTGGAGCAGCTCAGGAGCTCTGAGAGTGAGTGGAATCATGTTTGCTCGTGCAACCTCTCGTTTTATTACGTGCTATTATGTTTCCTAATGCGGCATCATGTTCCGTCATTTGGAATCGCATTTCATCATTTGGAATCACGTTCCATGCGGCATCACATTCCTTCGTTTGGAATCGCATTCCATGCGGCGTCAAGTCAAGTTTATTTTTATAGCGCTTTTAACAATAGACATTGTCGCAAAGCAGCTTTACAGAAACGTGAGCTAATTTTATCCCTAGTCTATCCCCAGTGAGCAAGGCTGTGGCAACGGTGGCATCACATTTTGTCATGTGGTCACATCATACAATTACATCAGTCTGAGACATCACATCCCGTATCACTTTATTGAGATGTCATGAGCATTATGAGATATAAACTGAACTGGCTCTGTTTCTCAGGTCCTGAGGAAGGTGGGGAGAAGGAATTGCCCCTCCTACTGGGAGAGGGTGGAGACTCGGGGGAGCTGCAGCCGGGGAAGTCTCTGGTTTTTGCCGCCATGGAGCTGCTCGTGTTCCTCCTGGTGCGTCACCTTCCTCAAATCAACGCCAAAGCATCAGACTCGCCGAGCCACGTTCCCATCAAACCCCAGCAGCTCTCTGAGCACAGCAACCGCCTGCTCGCTGTCACTGTGGGCATCCTGGCAGAACTGCCCTCTCTGTGTTCTCCTGCAGGTACACACACACTGTCTTTCTATAACGTGCTACACACTGCTCTAACGTGACCCGCTCTGTAGTGATAAGGTGCTGATAACACTCTGCTCTACGAACAGGGAGCATGACCATCCTGCCCACGGTGCTGTTCCTGATCTGTGGGGTTCTGAGGGAGACGGCGGTGAAGACAGCAGACAGTAGCGTGTCTCTGCCCGTCTCTGCCTCCCTGCAGGCCATCAAGACCATCATCACGTCTCCACTGAGCCGCGTGGAGCACATACAGCAGCAGTGGAGCAGCCTGGTGAGGAGCAGCCTGGCATCGGTGCTGGAATACTCACAGCCTGGTGAGATCAGCGCGCGCGCACACACACACACACACACACACACACACACAGTCAGCACATACGTATAGTGTGAAGAGACAGTCTATGCTCACGTACATGCAGTCTGGTGAGAGAATTTAATGAGATACAAAGAGAGAGGGAGAGAGACGGATGGTCAGAAAGAAATACCCAGACACCCGGGGGGTCAACACAGACATAGAAATGCATATAAGCTGTCCTCTAAACACCCCCACTGCTGTTTTTCCCTTCTCTCTCTCTCTCTCTCTCTCTCTCTCCCCCCCCAGATGAGTCCAGGCCCAGTGTGGATGAGGTGAGCATGCTGACGGCCATCACTCTCTTTCTCGTGTCTGCCAGCTCTTCACTGCTCGGAGTCACCAGCTTACAGAAGGGCTGCATGGAGCGTTTCAGAAACGCCCTCAGCTCCAGCGACCCTCTGGTACATCTCTCTCACACGCGCGCGCGTGCACACATACAAACACTGATTCGGGATCACAACTCGCTTGTGACCTTCTGTGTGAGAAATCGAGACTGGTTTCCATGGTAACCAGACCCAACATTAGCTAGTTATAATTGTATGTATTCAGACACTCAGCTATTCTTTATATAGTCCTTCCCACGCCGTGTGGTGCATCGGGCGGCGCCAATCTCCGTTTCCACAGCCCTCGGCCTCTCGCCTATTACATAGCTAGGGTTACAGCGGGGGGCTAGTCCTCTGGTAACCAGGAGAGTTTAACTCCCCACTCGCATCTGTATTGCAGCATGCCTTGCCAGATGGTAGTAGGTACCATTTTTATGATGGTCTTTGGTATGACCCAACCGTGAATAGAACGCACGATCTCCCAATCAAGAGGCGGACACGCTACCACTAGGCCACTAGCCGGTTATTCTTTATATAATGTACTGTATATGGTGTGTGTAGGTGCAGGCGCGGTGTTACCAGCTGCTGCTATCCGTGTTCCAGCACTCTGTGCGCGCTCTCTCCACCCCTTACATCCACGCCTTGGCTCCTGCACTGGTGGAGAAGCTGAAAGCGGCGGAGCGCTCGCGGCCCTCCACCCCGGCTGAGCTGCACGCCCTGCAGGAGGGGGTCCGAGTGCTCGAGGGCCTGGTGGCGCTTGGCGAGGAGCAGAACCGTGAGTCGCAACCTCCTCCAATCCACTCTAATATACAAGCGTACGGTTGAGTGCAAAAGTTTGTGCACCCCAGTTTACCTCCAAAATAGAGTTCTGCATTGAAAATGATGTGTTTCACATAAAATGAGTTCTTGTTGTTAGTTATCTGTAATCACAAAAGTTTCTGGAGCTGTTTTCAGCAATACCACATGTTCTCCACATCATACCAAGTGTAGCCTATCGAATTGCAAAAATTTGGTTTGAAGTCCAGCTCAAATTAAAATGATTATTTAAAAAAAAGCGAGTAAATGAAAATAACATAAACAGTGAGTTGAATGTTTGTTTTATTTTTATTCACTCAGGTGTTCAGCTGCTGGCTCTGCTCGTCCCCACACTCATCTCCTACCTGCTGGATGAGAACACCTTCTCTTCGGCTCCGCCCACCTCCAAGGCTCTTCATGAGTTCGCCCTACAGAACCTGATGCGCATCGGGCCGCTCTACCCCGCTGCTTTCAAGACCGTCATGGGGGCGGCTCCTGAGCTCAAATCCCGCCTTGAGGCAGCCATCAGAGCCAATCAGGCCAGCAACAAAGCCAAGGCCACGGCCCGTCAGGCCCAGCCCACCGTACAGGCCACGCCCACTATCAAACTCAAAACGAGCTTCTTCTAGGAGTTTAGAGTTTATTAGTAAATGTTTGGGGACCAAATTGGTATAAAATGGCTTTTTTTGTTTAAAGATTATGAAGTCTTGCATGTTATTAAACGTCCTCCTCGCTGTTGTAATGAACAACCTGAGCATTTCAGTCGTCACGAAAGATCATCAGTCATAAACACTCACTTCATATTCATTCTGACAAGTCGCATTTTCTGTTTTTCTTTCTTTTTTTTTTTTTTTATTCTTTGGTCTTTTCCACACTTGAAATTAATTTCTTTTTGTGTTCTATTATTATACGACTCTGATTTAAACATTGTGACACTTCATGACTGTATTTGTTGTTGTTTTTAAACCTTATTTATGATTTGTGAAACACAACACAGAGATGTGTGTCTGCGCTGCTGCTTCATTCCGACTCGGCTGTAAAGAGTAAAGTGTCACTGTAAATATCAGTGGGTGTTGAGCTCTCGTCTATTATTTATTTCTGCATTAATAAGATTTATGTTGCACAGATGTTAGTTTGTTGTTTTATTGTTTGATCGTTTTAGTGTCAATGGGACGAATAAACTTGACCCATCAACTAAGTCGTCCTCTGACCCGAGTGGATACGACGTCAGTAAAAACCCTACTGTTAAACGGAACATGATCACAATAAAGAAAAAATTATACCGTGTTCATTAGTGTTCTTATATTTGTGTGTGTGTGTGTGTGTGTGTGTGTGTGTATATATTTCAAATGGCTTTTAATGTTCTAAAGTCACATGCTGTTTATTGATTTAGTCTTTAATGCTGACAAATTCTTGATGTTTCCTTTGTATAAGATATCAGATCTTTTCATGAACGTATTTTCTAAAACATGACCAAATTGACGTAAAGCTTAATAAGCTAAAGACATCTTTGTCTTTCAAATTTAAAAAAATAATAATTTTTTTTAGTGTCTAAGTAATCTGGGTATCTTTTTAAATTATGTACATTAAGGTTTTGAGTTAAATTTAATATTCAGATCAATTTAATACAATTAAATTAATTCTTCCATCATTAGGGTTTTATTATGTGTTATTTTACTGTTTGAATATTTGATACTTTTTTTTTTTTGAAAATGGAATGTCAAGCAAAAAATGTCAATATTATGCATTCAATATACACACTACCGTTCAAAAGTTTGGGGTCGGGGGTGTCGTGGCTCAGGTGGATAAGGCGCCATACCATAAATCCAGGGACCCGGGTTTGATTCCGACCCGAGGTCATTTCCCGATCCCTACCCGTCTCTCTCTCCCGCTCATTTCCTGTCTCTACACTGTCCTATCCAATAAAGGTGCAAAAAGCCCAAAAAATATCTTTAAAAAAAAAAAGTTTGGGGTCACTTTGAAATGTCCTTATTTTTGAAAGAAAAGCACTGTTCTTTTCAATGAAGATCACTTTAAACTAATCAGAAATCCACTCTATACATTGCTAATGTGGTAAATGACTATTCTAGCTGCAAATGTGTGGTTTTTGGTGCAATATCTCCATAGGTGTATAGAGGCCCATTTCCAGCAACTCTCACTCCAGTGTTCTAATGGTACAATGTGTTTGCTCATTGCCTCAGAAGGCTAATGGATGATTAGAAAACCCTTGTACAATCATGTTAGCACAGCTGAAAACAGTTGAGCTCTTTAGAGAAGCTATAAAACTGACCTTCCTTTGAGCAGATTGAGTTTCTGGAGCATCACATTTGTGGGGTCGATTAAATGCTCAAAATGGCCAGAAAAATGTCACGACTATATTTTCTATTCATTTTACAACTTATGGTGGTAAATAAAAGTGTGACTTTTCATGGAAAACACAAAATTGTCTGGGTGACCCCAAACTTTTGAACGGTAGTGTATATAATTTATTACATTCACAGAGTTCTGTGCAAAAGTCTTAGGCACATAGAAAGAAATGCTATAGACCAAAAATGGCTTAAAAAAATGATACGTTTCAACATTTAAAAAATACTGTGAACAGCAGTAAGCAATAATAAATGAAAAAGTCAGTATTTGGTGTGAGACGACCCTTTGCTTTAAAAAAAATAGTAGTCTGAGGTACAGTGAGTGCAGTTTGATGCGGAAATGAGCTGTAGGTTTTACTGAGCATCTTACAGAACCAGCCACAGTTCTTCTGCACACTTTGACCGTCACACTCGCTTCTTCATTTTGCACCAAAAACCCAGCAGCCATCATTATGTTTTCTTTTTCCATCTGAAAAGTTGAAAATTGAGGACTCTGTTCTAGTATGTATGCTTAAGATGTTATTTATGATTTACCTTACAGATTAATAAACAGAATGCTTTGTTTTATGCATCGTCAGGCTATTGTTGGATTTAGTGGATTGTTTAATGTTTTTTTTCTTTATTAAATTATTAGGAGTGATTCAATTAGGCTTTAATGAAATAAATAGGTGTAAGATGTAAATTTAGTATGTGGGAAAACTGATTGGAAATGCAGTTTTATTTAAATTATTTTTAAAAGTTGCTTTTATTTACTTGATTTATAGTTGTTTTATTTGGGTGGGGTTTTTTTGGTATGAAGTTTGTAATAGAAAAAAGCTATGGTGTTAAGACTTTTGCACAGTACTAAGTATTCTACAAAAATAAATAATCAGAAGCACGTTGAGTTGAAGGCTGAAAAATAATAAACTACTGCAAAGCCAAGACTTATGGAAAACTACAAATCCCATAATGAGAGCACGCACACTTCCGGTAAGTGTTATGGGCGTGTCTTGTTGGCGTGGTTTAGCGTCACTGAGTGACAGCTGGCTGTCAGAGAGACATGAGTCGGACCGGCGAGAGGAGCTGAGAGGGAAAACACACACACACGCACAGAGGTTTTGAGTTGGAGGAATTTTATTTATTTGGTCGAAGAGACCCGCGGCCAGGCCATGGATGAGCATGCAGGGCCCGGTGTGTTCTTCAACAACAACAATAACTCGGTGCTGCAGAGCGGCGGAGCAGGAAAGAGCGCTGTGGCCGAGGGGAGCGGCGCGGAGGCGGGCAGGGCGCAATACAGCATCCCGGGCATCCTGCACTTCCTCCAGCACGAGTGGGCCCGCTTCGAACTGGAGAGAGCACAGTGGGAGCTGGAGAGAGCTGAGCTGCAGGTCTGAGAGTGTTTTTTACACACACACTACAAACTGCATGAGCATATCCAGTGTTCAGTTCATCACAGCAGGCTGCTCAAGCACTGAATAAACAACAAACAAACAGAAGAAGAAGAATTGTCGTAACAACTCGGCATTTTCTTTAAAAAAAAAAGAGAGAGAAAACAATCTTCTGTATTTATTATGGATTTTTATTATAGATGTATTCGACCCAGGTTTACTCTAGAACCTTAAAGAAATACTTTATTATTGTAATTAGTATGTAATACGCTTATAATTATTATATAATATAAATATCTGTTGCTAATAACTTCATCTCAGTAACATACTGAAAATTATTATTATTATCTTATGATTGTATAACTTAGTTTATTATTGATTAAATAATTTAAGCCTGTATATGATGGTAAAATGCAGTTAGCACGCTAGCATTAGCATTGGCTTTAGTGTTAGCTTTGGGTTTAGCCGGAAGACCAAGAAGTCGTCTAGCAATGCTAAAAAATTAATATTATTATTATTATTATTATTATTGTTATTTTGTTGTTGTTGTTGTTGTAGTAAATATTAGATTAGCCTGAGATCATTAGCATTATTCGCTTCCTGTTGACATTCCTGCGGCTAAGTTAACCAGGTGCAGAGCGCTGTTGCCAGGTCAGGTGGAATCCCTGACTTGGTTAATTTAAAAAAAAAAACTTTTAATAGTTATAATAATTGTCTTGGAATGCAGTAAGTAATTTTTTTAATAATAATGATGATAATTTAGATTTGTATGTATTAATTTATCGATAATATACTGATTATTGCTAATTTTAAACAATGTATAAAAAATTGTCAGGGTTTTTTGTGGCCGCAATCTGGCAACCTATCTGCAAAAGCGGCTCGAGCTAGTTCGCGCACTGCTGTAACGCTAGCATGACATAGTTAACGTTTCAAACCATTGCTATCTGAATATCCACAAAATAAACACTCATTATTTTTAAATTAAATACATTTCATGTGTCTGTGATGCGCATTTGACCTGTGTGATAGAATAAAAAAAATCAGCTTCTTTAAAAAAAATCAATTAAATGGAAGGAATTTAAAAAAAAAAAAAAAAACAGAAGTTGTCAGTGTGCGCTAGCAAAGCTAGCAAGAAACCGAGGAATGACCGAGCAGGCTAATCACTTTTCTTTTCGTGTAAATGAGAATTCAGCAACCTTGTAACGCGTTTAAACAAATTATTTAATGTTTAAAGTAATTTAAAATGGTCCTTATTGAAGAAATGACTCTTAAAAATAAGCATTTGGTGTTAAATAAATTCTCTGAAGACAGACAGACAGACAGAGAGATGGCAGATTTCTCCCCTCAGACACACATTTATAAAATAAAACATACACGGACATTTTATGAGTTTATCTACATTATTTTGTATTTTAAGATGTTAATATTCATAATTTAATATTAAGCTCGCGTTTTTTAATCCTGAAAGGTTTACTTTGGTGATTTGTCGACTGAAAGCATGAATGTCAATAATCGAGATCCTGTCACGATATTTAGTTCAGTTTTTATCATGATTTACGATATTATTGTCATTTTATTATTATTATTGTTGTTTTTTAATTTTATTTAAAAATGAAACCAGGGCCTGACGCTTGACAGTTTCTGGTTGAATAATAGGAAATTTTGGATGTATAACTGTAAATACGAGGTGTGTTTTGATACAAAATCAAAAGGGCATCTTTTTTGTCTCAAATTTTATAGTATATAATTTAGTGCTGTCAAAAATGTCGCGTTATTAACGCGTTAACTTGACTCAATTTTAACGGCGATAATTTTTTTATCGCGAGATTAACGCTCTGTGACATGATGTAGTTTTTTCATAAGCTTTTGAAACTGCCAGGAACTTGGAACAGAGACTTTGCTTAGAAAAACGATAGCAGCTAGACTGTAATGCCGCGCCCCGCACAGCCAGAGTCCTCTGCCCTCCCCCGAAGAGCCACAGTGCTCGGCTTAGGTTTCATTTTCCCATCGGCGGCTCCAGCCCCACTTTGCAGTAGCTGTGACAAGACGTGTTATGCTCTGCAATAAAAAAAAAACATTGGTACAACCAGTGTTCGAACTATGCCGATATTTTCGGGGGGTCCCTTTTTTTCCCTTGGGGGGGTGCTTGCGCTTGTCTCAGAGCGCAGATCTCCATCGCGCGCTCACTTCGGATATGCAAATGCTTCCCGTTACACACGATTGCTATGTCAATAAACATCATTTTGCCAATATTTTAGAGACACCCCCCCCCCCCCCCCCCCCCAACATTTCCCAAATCATGTTTTCAAGGGATCTCATGTCTGTTTCAGGGGATCTCGGATCCCCCAAGTACCCCCGTAGTTGGAACGGTAAGCAAGCCCATTCACTTTTTTATGCTGGTAAGAGAATTACAATGGTTTTTCATGTGACAAAAATGTGCGATTAAATTGCGATTAATCGCGAGTTAACTATGACAGTCGCGACATTAATCGCGATTAAATATTTTAATCGCTTGACAGCACTAATATAATTATAAAGCCCTGGAAGAGTATTTGTCCAATTTTCAAGTCTTTTATTTATCAAGAAACATGTACCTTGTATATGAATTCTAAGGTTAAAATTCTTATTGGTCAGCAGGTGTTGATTAATTTTCTACACCAGAAGCTCTGACAGTGGTCCAGCTTCAGTTTATATTAATGCAATCTTTCAAATTTATCATTGTTTCTATAGTAACCGCTTGTTCACAAGCATTTGCGCCACTATAAAGGATTGTACACACAGGAAGAGTACACACTAGCAGCGATGCGACGACCACAGACTGCGGAACGTCAGTAAAGTTCTCTGGTGTGTTGTGAAGACGGGCAAAATAACCGTTAGTGATGCAAAGTGGAGTTTAAACTCATCTGAGCTTTGAAGCAGCTACGAATGGGAGCCAACACTGAGTTACATAAATGTACAAGAGGGTTACCAAGGCAACCAGAGCTTGGAACGTCCGCTCGCAACGTACTTCATTTGTGGTTCGTAGATTTTATTGAAAGGTCCTGACTGCAAAGTTGAATTCTTTGCAAAATATTCTATTTCTATTGCTGTTGGCGTTTCGAGATGTTGCGCCGCTGCACACGCCATGTATCCTGTGTGTAAATGTTTTATCGAGATAAAATGCGTCCCACGTTTTATGATTCCGGAGATTGCCGAAGCAAGTGAGCAACAATATCACATGACCACCGTGGGGTGTGTTTGACCTACTTTTAACCAAAACAAGTCGGTGTGGGCAAACATGGCGGACTCGGCTCTCACACCAGCTAAAAGGAGAAGGAAAGCTGCCCAGTGAGTGCAACTGCAAGATAGCGCAAGGTTAGATGACGTCATTTTTCTGGACAGATAACGAAATCATTCTAACTAGCGCTTAGCTCTCTGAGCCTTAGAATGCATGTGCTCGACTCCACGGTAGCGAGTCTGGAGTTATACACCTAATGTTTTGACCTTACAGAGAAAGAAACGAGAACATAAAAGCAATAACAGCGAATAGATATATTCCTCTTTTGTTTTATGTATCTATTCGCAAACGTCAACCAAAAAATTGCATCCCTGCAACGCAAAACTGTCCGAGGTCAGTGCAGAGTCACGATGTTTTCTGCACGTCGCCATCTTGGTGTGACGCAGTTCCATAATTATGCTAATTAGTTAAAGCTCCTCACGTTCGGCTGTTTCCGTAGCGCCATACTGTTTACCTCAAGAGGTCCCAAAATGGAGAAAAGCGACCCTCAGGACATAAAAATAATCACATCTCGTCCACATGATATTGTTCTTGCGAGATATAGGAGAATGCCACGCACGATAAAAAAAATAATAATAAATACATTTCAGATGACTTTGCAGTCAGCACCTTTAACGACTGTAATGTTTTATGGAAGGAGTCTACAGTGTCCGTACTTTGGAACAGTGAAAAGTCTCATCGGTGGCAGGTTGTTGTGGCATCAGAGGAATAAAACACGTCAGGATGTGCTGCTGTGATTCAGCTTTGGGGCTCTAACTGTGACGCCGTGTGATCCCGTCACCGTCTCATTGATTTATTTTCCAACACAACGTGATCCTCAAAGATTTAGTGACTTCAGAACATCCCTGACGTTTTATGTCTCAAATATTAGCTGCAAAAGTCATATGGCGTTTACTTTCACTTCCACTTTTGTGACAGGATAATTATTTTTCACTGATGCGTCATGCATCATTTAACCTGCTGTCCGTCTTTTTCCTGAAGAATCTAACCCAGTGCATTCAACTCGCCGAAAATCCTCCTCATGATGATGAAGGAAGGATGGTTTTTGGTTTCAAGCTTATTTAAAATCCTGAACATGTCTGTCGTGTGAACTCGAGCCATCTTTATTTCTCTGTCGTGATGTCTCAAGCCTCGACCACTGGTGGGCGTGGCTTATTCCTCACGAGGTCTTTATTTCGTGTGTCCTCTTGAGAGACCAAAGCTGGTATGAAATCGTGCTTTCTTTTGAGATGGGGTATAAATACCTGCGAGTGAGTGGGCAGTGTTGATGGAAAAAAAAATGGTGAGAAGTTGTTTAGGAGGCTGTTTTCAGCTGTTGCGGTTGGAGTAAGCACTTGATGTTGGCTTGATGTCTCGCAGTGCTTTCGGGAAAGGAAAAGCTTGAATGATGTGAACCAGGTGTTTTAAAGACCAACGATTCGAGGGTATTCTGTGTATTATTTCTATCTCGTTGCGTTATCTGTTTTACGAGACTCCACGCTGTGAGGGATCATCACATAGATATGAGCAGTACTTCTCATGTGGCTGGCGAGCGTAGAGATGCTGACGTCATGGCTGCTGCATTTAAAAACTCATCCTCGGGTGGAGTTTGCTATGACAGCTCTACACTTGTTTGGTTCACTAGGATTGAATTTGTTCAGAATAATTTTGTACCGCACTTTCTCAGTGTACAGGATGGTTCCTCAGGGGTTTGGAGAATGAAGTAGAGGTTCCAACATCTACAATTCAGCCATCATGTCTCCAAAATTTTTTTTTCTTTTCACCCCTCCTAATTTGTTCGTTTGCAAATTCCTTCCCCATCGCGAGCTATCACATACCAGCTACCAACCGTGCTTCTTTTGAGATGTATCATTTCACTCATGCGGCTCAGGAAAGCGCTGCCTATCTGCCCTCTTCCGCATACATGAGCTCATAGAATGACCACGATTTCTTCGTTCCATGATTTCTTAGTTTCCAAAGTACCACCCACCCAGAGAATGGCTAATTTTTGGATGGATGTCTGTGGCATCTCTGTTCAATATATGTAGAACACTTTTCTGTTGCACCACTGAAGATTCATGGTTTTTGTGACGCCGATACGGGAGACACCTCAACACAGCACCTTCTTACTTTTGTCGCAAAATCAGCAGTCGGACCAAACAGGAGGAAAAAAAAACTATGCCTTTGGTTAGTTTTATCTTCGTAAACTTCGACTTGTGAATTTGAGTCATGGTCTTGTGAGCCAATAAGAAACAAGAATGTGGGACTGTGGTTTCTTTAAAACAAAAAAGAAAAAATTATATAGGGATTTTGGCTTGCTGTTTTCTTTCTGTTGTTTGGGACACGGCTAATGAGGACAACAACAACAAAAGAATCAGTCGCCTTTTGGGTTTTTGTGTTAAAATGTCGTTCCCCCCCCCTTATTTTTTTTCTGCCTGCTAGGATTTTTCTTGTTGGCCCTGTTGGAAGCTTGGATTATGAATTGTTTGCTTCCAGAAACGGTTCGAATTGGATTTTTTTTTCTCGTGTTTTCTCCAAAAGGACAATTGAAGTGCACTTCAGGGTTCAGTCAAAATAGACACGATTTTGGAAGGTTATAAAAACAGTTTGTGCACTGGATTGTACAACCCCGATTCCAAAAAAGTTGGGACAAAGTACAAATTGTAAATAAAAATGGAATGCAATAATTTACAAATCTCAAAAACTGATATTGTATTCACAATAGAACATAAAGAACATATCAAATGTCGAAAGTGAGACATTTTGAAATTTCATGCCAAATATTGGCTCATTTGAAATTTCATGACAGCAACACATCTCAAAAAAGTTGGGACAGGGGCAATAAGAGGCTGGAAAAGTTAAAGGGACAAAAAAGGAACAGCTGGAGGACCAAATTGCAACTCATTAGGTCAATTGGCAATAGGTCACTAACATGACTGGGTATAAAAAGAGCATCTTGGCATGGCAGTGGCTCTCAGAAGTAAAGATGGGAAGAGGATCACCAATCCCCCTAATTCTGCACCAACAAATAGTGGAGCAATATCAGAAAGGAGTTCGACAGTGTAAAATTGCAAAGAGTTTGAACATATCATCATCTACAGTGCATAATATCATCAAAAGATTCAGAGAATCTGGAAGAATCTCTGTGCGTAAGGGTCAAGGCCGGAAAACCATACTGGGTGCCCTTGATCTTCGGGCCCTTAGATGGCACTGCATCACATACAGGCATGCTTCTGTGTTGGAAATCACAAAATGGGCTCAGGAATATTTCCAGAGAACATTATCTGTGAACACAATTCACCGTGCCATCCGCCTTTGCCAGCTAAAACTCTATAGTTCAAAGAAGAAGCCGTATCTAAACATGATCCAGAAGCGCAGAGGTTTTCTCTGGGCCAAGGCTCATTTAAAATGGACTGTGGTAAAGTGGAAAACTGTTCTGTGGTCAGACGAATCAAAATTTGAAGTTCCTTATGGAAATCAGGGACGCCGTGTCATTCAGACTAAAGAGGAGAAGGACGACCCAAGTTGTTATCGGCACTCAGTTCAGAAGCCTGCATCTCTGATGGTATGGGGTTGCATTAGTGCGTGTGGCATGGGCAGCTTACTCGTCTGGAAAGACACCATCAATGCTGAAAGGTATATCCAGGTTCCAGAGCAACATATGCTCCCATCCAGACGACGTCTCTTTCAGGGAAGACCTTGCATTTTCCAACATGACAATGCCAAACCACATACTGCATCAATTACAGCATCATGGCTGCGTAGAAGAAGGGTCCGGGTACTGAACTGGCCAGCCTGCAGTCCAGATCTTTCACCCATAGAAAACATTTGGCGCATCATAAAACGGAAGCTACGACAAAAAAGACCTAAGGCAGTTGAGCAACTAGAATCCCACATTAGACAAGAATGGGTTAACATTCCTATCCCTAAACTTGAGCAACTTGTCTCCTCAGTCCCCAGACGTTTACAGACTGTTGTAAAGAGAAAAGGGGATGTCTCACAGTGGTAAACATGGCCTTGTCCCAACTTTTTTGAGATGTGTTGTTGTCATGAAATTTAAAATTACCTAATTTTTCTCTTTAAATGATACATTTTCTCAGTTTAAACATTTAATATGTCATCTATGTTCTATTCTGAATAAAATATGGAATTTTGAAACTTCCACATTCCGTTTTTATTTACAACTTGTACTTTGTCCCAACTTTTTTGGAATCATGGTTGTATGTGTGTGAGTTATTTTTATTTATTTATTTATTTATTTTCCTCCATTGTCTGTTAACTGAATTAAACAAACTTGCTCCGTCTTTTCCCAGTAATCTGTTTGCTCTCAGCGTCTCATCAGTTCAGTTTGTTGTTTTGTATTAAGCGCCTCCTCATGTTTGTTTTAAGAGCTTCTCAGGTTCTTGTTACAGCTGACTCGTGACCCCTGACCTCCTGGACTGGTCGGCGCGAGTCATTTATCTGGTGCGCTGTGAGGTCCAGGATGATTGTTGATGAGCTCACAAGCAGATAAAAGCTTTTAGTAAATCGTTGTTGCGTCACGTCATTGCATCACTTCTCCATTTCACCCAGACTTTGGAGCGTCCATGTAGTAAACACAGTGCTGTTCCGTGTGTGTATATACAGTTAATGTGCCTGCATGCATGTGCATCTTTGCTCGCTCAGCGAAACCAGAAATGCAGAATGCAGCTGAAGGCTCACCGCTGATTAGCCGATACAATCGTGGCGCCAAAAGTGTGCACCAGTGAACATTTGAACATTTCCTCCAATCTTCTTCCTCTCATAGTAAACCACAAGAAGCACTCAAAATGCTCTTGTTTTCTCTCTCTCTCTCTCGCTCTGTCAGTCTGTGTGCGCGTGGGCGGGCATAAATTTGTTATTCTTTAGCCGGAGGTATACATACTTGATGACAAATGAACTAACTGTAAAGGGTAGTGTTTGCTTTTCAAAATAAAACCCCATATGTTTTTATTAGAAAATGCTATACAACCAAAAAATAACCGCTGAAACAGGTGGGATTAGTTAGAATTTCTTTGAGTGGGTGGGATTGATCTGACTATTGAGCACAGGTGAGATTAGTCCGACTGGTCAGTATAGCAAGTGCAGCTGGGATACAGTGGTGCTTGAAAGTTTGTGAACCCTTTAGAATTTTCTATATTTCTGTATAAATATGACCTAAAACATCATCAGATTTTCACACAAGTCCTAAAAGTAGATAAAGAGAACCCAGTTAAACAAATGAGACAAAAATATTATACTTGGTCATTTATGTATTGAGAAAAATGATTCAATATTACATATCTGTGAGTGGCAAAAGTATGTGAACCTTTGCTTTCAGTATCTGGTGTGACCCCCTTGTGCAGCAATAACTGCAACTAAACGTTTGCGGTAACTGTTGATCAGTCCTGCACACCGGCTTGGAGGAATTTTAGCCCATTCCTCCATACAGAACAGCTTCAACTCTGGGATGTTGGTGGGTTTCCTCACATGAACTGCTCGCTTCAGGTCCTTCCAAAACATTTCGATTGGATTAAGGTCAGGACTTTGACTTGGCCATTCCAAAACATTAACAGAATTCATTGTTCCATCAATGATGGCATGCTGTCCTGGCTCAGATGCAGCAAAACAGGCCCAAACCATGATACTACCACCACCATGTTTCACAGATGGAATAAGGTTTTTGTACTGGAATGCAGTGTTTTCCTTTCTCCAAACATAATGCTTCTCATTTAAACCAAAAAGTTCTATTTTGGTCTCATTCATCCACAAAACCTTTTTCCAATAACCTTCTAGCTTGTCCACTTGTTGTTTAGCAAACTGCAGACGAGCAGCAATGTTCTTTTTGGAGAGCAGTGGCTTTCTCCTTGCAACCCTGCCATGCACACTATTGTTGTTCAGTGTTCTGTTCATGGTGGACTCATGAACATTGGCTAATGTTAATGTGAGAGAGGCCTTCAGTTGCTTAGAAGTTACTATTACACGCCTTGCTCTTGGAGTGATCTTTGTTGGTCGACCACTCCTGGGGAGGGGAACAATGGTCTTGAATTTCCTCCATTTGTACACAATCTGTCTGACTGTGGATTGGTGGAGTCCAAACTCTTTAGAGATGGTTTTGTAACCTTTTCCAGCCTGATGAGCATCAACAACGCTTTTTCTGAGGTCCTCAGAAATCTCCTTTGTTCGTGCCATGATACACTTCCACAAACATGTGTTGTGAAGATCAGACTTTGATAGATCCCTGTTCTTTAAATAAAACAGGGTGCCCACTCACACCTGATTTGTCATCCCACTGATTGAAAACACCTGACTCTAATTTCACCTTCAAATTAACTGCTAATCCTAGAGGTTCACATACTTTTGCCACTCACAGATGTGTAATATTGGATCATTTTCCTCAATAAATAAACGACCAAGTGTAATATTGCCATCTCACTTGTTTAACTGGGTTCTCTTTATCTACCTTTCGGACTTGTGTGAAAATCTGATGATGTTTTCGGTCATATTTATTCAGAAATATAGAAAATTCTAAAGGGTTCACAAACTTTCAAGCACCACTGTAGGTCAGCATTACAAGCATAAGTGGGATTGATCAGAATACTGAGCGCAGGTGGGATTACTCAGATAGATAGGTCAGAATAGCAAGCACAGGTGGGATAGGTTAGCCCAGGGGTTTTCAAAGTGTGGGAGAGTCAGCCCCCCCTCAGAGAGCAAATAAACAACAGCGCCCCCCCTCACAATTTTTGTTGTTGCTATACTTAATGTTCCATTCGTATTTTAAAAAAAAAATGGTTCTTGTACACATTTTTAGTTTTTTCTTTTACACATTTTAAACATCTGTGCTTTTTAAAACATCTTTTTTTACACATTTTAAACATCTGTGCTTTTCTTTTTAAACCATCTTGTTTTACACATTTTAAACATCTCATAGCATCGTTAGCTAGCACCTCTTGGCAGACAACACACTGTGGCAGTGGAGCATCTTCAGATCCAGTCCATGAAAATCCAAACTTTAAATAATCGTGGTCATACTTCCTTCTTTTTTCAGTGCCCCCAGGATTCCGCGGGCCTTTTTCGTGATTGTTGGGGGCTAAAATGTCTGATGTTGCGGGGGGGGTTCCAAAAAATTGCAGTGTAAGTTGCGGTGTTTTTTAGGTTTTTGTTGCGATTACATTGCGGGAGGAAGTGAAAGTTGCGATTTTCTCTTTTTGTGATTAAAATTGAGTGATATGTTAAATATTAAGTTATTACTGAAAAACTATTGATTAAAAAAACAAAGACACTGAGAAATGGCCCTATAAACAACTTTACCAATATAAAAGATTACCAGAACTACAAAAATGCAGAAAAATAGGCTTTACTTATCCAAATACACCTGTTGGTTCAAAAGTTAAAGTGCAGCGAACCTCACAGCACAACATGAAGTTACCTTAAAATATAATATAAATTCCTCAGCTTTCATGTAAGAAAAAAACTATTAATACTAGTACCGTGTGCAGGCAGTCTCTCCTGAAGACTAAGACCCCGTCCACACGTAGCCGGGTATCTGCTAAATCGAAGATATTTTTCTACGTTTTGGCCTGTCATCCACATGAAAACACATCAAAAACGAATATTTAAAAAAAACTCCGGGCAAAGTGAAGATTTTTGAAAACTCCGTGTATGCCTTTTCGTGTAGACAGAGATAACCGGAGTTTTGCGTTTTAGAACGTCACAATCTGCGCCAAAAAAATGACAACAAATCTGCCCTGACGTCAAACGTGCGACCTTTGTTTACTGCAGAAGCCAGATTAAGCATGGACTTAAGCTAGCCGCACACCACGGCGATCCACGCGGTACCGAACCGACCCATTTTAGAGCCGACTCCCGACAGGGCACGCACATATCCCCCGACTGTTGACGAGTGCAGTCGCGATTGAAGCGACACGTGACAACTTAATAGCTTTGTGATTGGCTATTGGATATCGTTACTGTTAAATCCAACACTTGAAGATGCTACAGGCTGAATTACAAATAACACAACATGGAATATGTAGCGCACTATCTAGGCCGCATGAGCTATTATTCCCAACCTTAAATAGTGCACTTATATAGGGGAGTTAAAGCGATTTGGAATTCAGCCACACAACTTGAGCAGAGTGGCTTTCCAGCCCACTGTGTCTATGGATAAAGCTTCAGTCTATGGAATTACAGTATATACCTGCATTAGGTGCTACCAACACGTATTTCTCGCGCTAGAAATTGTGTTTAATGATGTCACGTGTTATATGCGAAAGATACGATTGGCTATTGCTAGCGACTCTCGCCGATCAGTCTGGCTCCCGATTAGTTTTTCGAATCGGCTGTGAGATGAGTCGGTACCATCGAAAACTAGTCTTTACGCCTGACTCGCGACTTCAGTTGGCTCGGTACGCTGAAAATCGGCGTAGTGTGCGGCTAGCTAAAGAGTAATGGATCGGAGTAGTGCCTTGAAAGCGTTAATTATTGTGCAGGTGCTATTTACATGTTTAATTTTAGAAGCCCAACTACTGCTCCAAGAGCACAGGCGATGTGATTAGGGGGTAGGATTTGGGGAAATAGCCATCTACAGGTTTGGAATGCTTATGAATGTGATTGAAAACGCAGATGTTCGGTTATGTGTGGAAGGGATTTTTTTTCGAAGACGAGGTGGTGTGGATAAAACATTTTTATAAACGGAGGGGGGGAAAATGTTCGGTTTTAAAAATACCCGGCTACGTGTGTACATGGCATGAATTAAACAATAATTATAAACTAATAAAATAAATGGCTCAGGCTTCATAGAAGAAAAAAAAACAATTTGAACAGAATCTCACAGTATGATGCTGAAGCTGCCTAAACAATGGAAAATAAAATACCATTTTGGCAAAAATGTTGGCATCCATTAATTTCTTGTATTAAGTAAAAAAAATTAATGTAAAGTGCACACAGTCCTTCACTGTAAACATAACACACTTTCAGGAACAGAATTTAAGCCTATATAAACACTGACTCGCACATGCAGTGTTCCCAGATACTGCTGACGTTTTCCAGTCCAAAATATGTTCAAAACCCGCCAAAATGCACTTAAAACCGCCCAATCTGGCAACACTGCTCGTGCATGCTGCTTCTCTTGAACGTATACACGGAATTAAGGCGGAAGGTAGTTTGTTGACATCACCTCAAGACGACGCCAACGATTGGTCAAATTTGCGGGAAGGTTGCGGTGATTGGATATAATTGCAACAACGCCGTGAATTCGCGGGGATTGGTTGAATTTGCAAATCGAAACATCGCGAAATCCTGGAGGGTCTGGTTTTTTGCTTGGCCCAGACTCTGTCTCCTCACTCACTGTAGCTTTAGGTACTAAAAATCGATCCATTTTGTCTCTGGCAAAGGCTAGCTGAAGTTCGCTAAATGTCCGCAATAGTAACTTATTCTGGTTTATGTTTCCTCACGGCGGCACGGTGGTGTAGTGGTTAGCGCTGTCGCCTCACAGCAAGAAGGTCCGGGTTCGAGCCCCGTGGCCGGCGAGGGCCTTTCTTGTGTGGAGTTTGTATGTTCTCCCCGTGTCCGCGTGGGTTTCCTCCGGGTGCTCCGGTTTCCCCCACAGTCCAAAGACATGCAGGTTAGGTTAACTGGTGACTCTAAATTGACCGTAGGTGTGAATGTGAGTGTGAATGGTTGTCTGTGTCTGTGTGTCAGCCCTGTGATGACCTGGCGACTTGTCCAGGGTGTACCCCGCCTTTCGCCCGTAGTCAGCTGGGATAGGCTCCAGCTTGCCTACGACCCTGTAGAACAGGATAAAGCGGCTAGAGATAATGAGATGAGATGAGATGTTTCCTCACGTTGCGCCCCCCCCGAAGAACTCTGGCGCCCCCCAGGGGAGGCGTGCCCCACACTTTGAAAAGCCCTGGGTTAGCCTATCAAGTGTAAGAGGAATCAGTCAGAATATCAAATGTAAGAGGGATTAGTCACAATATCAAGCATGAGTGGGATTGGTCAGAATATCAAGCGCAGATGGGACCGGTCAGAATTTGAGCCGAGTGGGATTAGTCAGAATTTCTTCACTAGACTGTTTTTGACTGTTGCCATGGGAAACTCATTTTCAGTAAAGTGCTTGGTTCGCAGTCGTATCCATGCTGTTAGAATTTAAAACACTTTGTAAAGGGTGTGAATTTGAATCTTGGGCTCTGTTAGAACCTGTGTCTGTCTCAGTTCAGATGCGTTGACGTAAGAGCGCTCTGGAGCAGGGTTAAAACAAACCACACGAGTTAAATCAATCTGGTTTATTCAAGCACTGCTCAACGATACACAGAAAGAGCAGGGTTTATATACATCAGAAGCTTGCGTGACAAGATAAGTAAGGGGCTCGGGGGCACAAGGTCAACTCGCCAGATAAGGAGTCGTTTTTATTATACATGAAAGAGCAGACCATACACCCCCTAGAACAGGAGGAACCAGGAATGTGGTTTCAGCGAAACTAGAAGGTACAGAGAAAATAAAAGAGTATGTTCTCGCGATTATGCACGTTTACCAGGGTGTGAAAGGGTCATAAAGCTCAGGACAGCTATGCACGAGAACACACACAATCTTACAATCCCCTCTTTTATACTTTGTTTACAGAGTATAACTACAGTTTAGACTCTAACGTATTGACAGACATAACAAGACTGATTAGTATGTTGTTTAGCAGTCCAATTGGCAAATCGCCAAAAAACGTTGTCCTCGTGGCTGGCTTGAGCGGGATTCCCTGCTCCAAGCACTAAGACCAATACCAGAAGGAAAGTCATACTGGTCACTGACTTTGTTCTTTCTGTGTCCACAGGATGTAGATAGTTGAAGGTAGCCCAGGCTCACGTGTCTTCCAGATTCCTCAGTTCAGAAGTCTGCGGGACGCACCGACCATCCCCTCTTTGTAGATCAGCCGAAACCGGATCACTCCGGATGCTGGAAAGGGGATCCCTGAAAAGGCCGTCAGCTATTGTCACAGCAACTTTCTGAAACACAAAAACCTGTTAAGCATCAACAATATAGATTTCTATTACATTGGAGCCTTCTTTATTCGACTGGCATGAATCCACTGTGGAAAAAGGTCAGTTAGTACAGCCGTTCGAGTTACAGCGAGCACATCCGTGGGTTCACTGTAGGGCGGTTCCTCCAAAGGAGCGCCTAATTTCGCAAATTTCTTTACCAACACTTTATCCCCTACCTCAAAGGGGTGAGTGGGTGCCTCAGGAATGGGAGGCTTTTTGGAATTTAGTCTCGTCCAGTACTCATCCAACACCCGCATGAGACCCACGGCGTACTCACTGAGATGTACATCAAGATCACTCGTTCCTATAGCCTGCACACCTCTGCGCCAGGGTGTAGGAAAAGGCCGGCCCATCACGAGCTCGTACGGAGACAGGTTGTCGAGGGCCACTTGAGCGGTCATTCGCATGTCAGCGAGGACTAAGGGTAAAATTTGTACCCAGTTTTTAGTGCCGGTTTCTTGCATTGCCTTGCGCAGCTTACCCTTGATTGTTCTATTTGCGCGCTCCACAATGCCGGAGGATTGTGGATGGTACGGGATGTGGAATCGCCAAAGGATTTTTAGGTCCTTACATAGTTCTTGTGTCACCTTAGAGGTGAACGGCGTCCCTTTGTCAGAGTCTATCCCTACCGGGAGGCCATAACGCGGAATGATTTCTTGCGTCAATTTGTTTACCGCCGTGCGAGCGTCTTCTTTCCCGCAAGGGAAAGCCTCCACCCATCGTGAAAATTTGTCGACCATGACCAAAAGATACTTAAAGGGGCCCTGTTTTGGCATGTGAGTAAAGTCAATCTGCCATTCCTGGAACGGCGTGTCAGGTATGGGAAGGTGCTGATGTACCGCGCCTGGTTTAGATGGATTATTCTGGGCGCACGTTAAACATCTGTCTAGAATGTGATGTACATCGGTGTGTATTTTGTCGATGCAAAATATTTTGGATAAATCCTCCACTACCCCCCTTCGTCCGCGGTGAGTGGGACCATGAAACTCGCGGACGAGGAAAGGAGTGCAATGTCTAGGCAAACAAAGGCGGCCCTGAGCATCGATCCGAACGCCGTCAGACGGCTGCGCGCCGCATGAGTCCCAGAAATGGTTGTCTGAGGCCGAAGCGGAGGCCTGGAGGGAGATCAAGTCAATGTCCGGAAGAACGGCACTAATCATACGGCTGGATGAGACCAGGGAGAGAGTAAGCGAAGGCGGAAAAACACCGGAGGCAGCCGCGGCTTTGGCAATGCGATCGGCGAGAGAGTTTCCCCTGATCTCAAAAGAGTCCCCAATACAATGAGCACGAGTCTTAACAATGGCTAAAGAGCGCGGGAGAAGACAGGCGGTGATTAAATCAGTAACAAGCGAAGAATGAGAAATGGGCTTACCGTCTGCAGTGGTGAACCCACGCGAAGCCCAAATCCGACCAAAGTCGTGAGCAACGCCGAAAGCGTAACGTGAATCAGTGTAGATAGTGACGTCTGTGTCCTGGGCAATAACACATGCACGGGTTAGAGCGTATAGTTCGGCAGCCTGAGCCGAGGAGAAAGGAAGAGAAAAAGCTTCAACAGTTTCATCAGGAAGGCGGCACACAGAATAACCACACACGAAAACGCCGTCAGAGGGGCGTGAGCACGAGCCGTCCACAAACAGCGAATCACCTGAAAGTAACGGGGTGGAGCGTAAGTCGGGGCGGATACTTGTCTCGAAAAGAATGCTAGAAATGCAGTCGTGTGTTTCAGAAGGAAGAAAATCATCCTGTGAATTGAGGAGGCGCTGAAGCGCGTGCGCGAGAGAATCAAAGGAGGAGGAGGGTTTGACAGTAAGATTCTCGGTGGCCAAAAGAATAGACTCGTATCCAGAGCGACGCTGCGCAGATAAATGCTGGGTACTGAGGTTCTTTAAAACGTGCACTACATCATGTGAGGTGTGGAGAACGAGCGGGTGAGACAAAACCAGCCGTTCAGCGTCCGTGACCATGACAGCACATGCAGCCACCGCCCTGAGGCAAGCAGGGAGGCCCTGTGCCACAGAATCAAGAGTTTTAGAGAGGAACGCACAAGGCCGCATACCCCCCCCGTGCTCCTGCGCCAAAACCCCAGACGCAGTTCCCTGCTGGTTGCACACATATAAATGAAACGGCAAACGGTAATTCGGAAGTCCGAGAGCAGGGGCCGAGCATAAAGCCTGTTTCAAGGCCCTGAAGGCCGTCAGCATCTCATCAGACCACACCAGGGGCTGAGTCAAAGGGTCCGAGTGCAGAATTGCAGAGCGCAGACACTTGTCATAGGTGGAACAGTCAGGAATCCACTGGCGGCAGTAATTGATAAGTCCCAGAAAAGCCATGAGGGCGTGTTTGGTGGCAGGCACCTGAGTGTCTAGGATGACCTGCACACGCTCGGGGCTGAGCCTGCGGGAGCCCTGGGAGAGATCGTGACCCAGATATCGAACAGTGGGGAGGCAGAACTGAAGCTTAGTTCGTGAGACCTTGAAACCTTCTTGCGCCAGAAGAGAGAGGAGAGCGAGTGTGGCTTTAGCGCAAAGGTCCTCGTCCTCCGCCGTTACCAGAAGATCATCCGCGTATTGGAGCACGGAGGAGCCCGAGGGGAGGCACAAACCGGCCAAGGCGTCCCTCACTACGGCTGTAAAAACCGCGGGGGAATCGACATATCCTTGGGGTAACCTGGTCCATGTGTGAGCCACTAAAAGAAATAGAGAGCCCTAGGAGGCTCATGAGGTCCCGTCCAAGCAGGTTAAAAGGGCAATCAGGCATGCAAACAAAGGAGTGAGAAAACTTCAGTAAAGGATCAAGGGCACAAGTAACAGAAAGGGGGGGCGTGCAACTGGAATGGAAAGGAACCCCTTCTATTCCCACAGAGCTTACAGACCGTGTAGATAAAGGACCCGCATATTCCCTCCCCACTGAGGACATGGTAGCCCCGGTGTCGAGTAAAAAAGGATATTCAGTCCCTGCCAGGCATAAAACAATAGTGGGAAGATCTTCGTTAAGAGGGGAGCTGAATAAAAGATTTAACATAGCAACGGTCGGGGTTTCATCGCTCTGAGGGCAGCCCTATGGGCGGGCAGGATCTCTCTGCCCTGTGGGGCTTGAACCGGCGCGCATGACGGGTTTCTCGCGTTCCTGCTCATCTCGCTGTTTCGCATGACATTCTCTTATCCAGTGCCCCTCTTTTCCACAATAGTGGCACTTTCCATTTCTCCTCCCTCCCCCGCCGCGCGGTCCCGTTCGGCGACCCCTCTCCTGTCGTCCCTCCGCTCGTCCGCCCGGCACGACGGATAAACATGCTTTATTCGTTTTACAGTCTAAAAGACCATCGCTCTCCAACGTGCGCACCCGCTCCCCGGCCTGACGGAGGACCAGATTATTCCGGTCACTCCAGTGATGTTTTAATACGCTCTGTATTTCGGGGCGACAATTAGACAGAAAGGTGGACAAGAACATTGGGTTCGGGTTTGCCAAATCAAGTTCAAGACCTCCCAAATGTTGCCAAACTTCCCCAAAGCGCTTCCAGAAAGCCGACGTCAGCTCAGAACGCTCCTGTTTGCAATTAGTGACCTGTGACAGGTCTCTATTTGCTTGTTTTAAGGCGAGCAGGTATCGCGTCAACTGCTCGCGAAGCTGCTGCAGCGCGTCCGGCGTGTCTTTCCAAAAGAAGGTAGACACGGTGCGCTGGCGAGGGCGACCGTTTTCCCCTACCGGAGGCAATTCCTCCTTAACATTAACAGCAATATCGTTGACGGGGCGGAGGACCTGTACGTTTTCTAACAGGGCCGTCTCATCGTATGCGCCTCCTAATTTATTCTGCAGAATAAACCGGTAGTCGGCTCCCGTTAGCTGACAGTTACGAGAAACATTAATTAACTGATCAACGAAGAGCAGAGGCTTGTCGGGTGACGGAAGAAGTGAGATGATGTCCTTAAGAGCCGACGGGGACGGAGGAGTTATATCAATACCACTGCGCTTTGCAACCCATACACAAGCAGCGTTTTGTGGCGGATAAGGACGCGAGCCGGCGTCTGGACCCACACCATCGGGATTATCCCAATCATCATCGTCATCGGTGTCATCATCGGTATCGTCACTACTTTCTTCGTCTTTGCCGTTCTTGGCTGATGCAGGCGCACCCTTTATCCCTCCGGGACGCTGCCCTCTGTCAACCGTGGGGGGGGGGCACGCAGACACAGCAGCCAAGGACGGATAAATTTTAGGAATCGTTTTTGCAGCTGACGGCGATTTACCAGTAATTTTTCCAGCCTTACTATAAGGTGGAGGTTTACTATCTAACGAGGCTGGAGGAGCAGAATGAGATTTGGATTTTCCTAGCGCCGCCTCCTCCGTTTCCTTGGTGACGGGTGCAGCCCGAGGCTTCGGGATGGATTTCAGGACTGAACGGGGAGTATAAGCCTGTTTAAAATTATCCCAAATCTTCTTCATATTATACCATTTGGCATATCCTTCCCGCATATACGGGCGATCCCATCCGGGGTCCCCTAATCCCTCATAAATCATGCGATGGGCCGATGCAAGATAACCAGGATCGAAAGTACCTCGGCGAGGATATGAAGGAATTTGAGGGTTGGCCTCGGTCCAACCTGCCAAATTATCGAGCCAAGGAGAAACATAATAAGCGAAACCGCACCTAGTCATCCATTCGGCCGGGGTTTCCCCTGGCGCAGGCTTAGGGAACGAGCTTCCCATCGTACAATGACAACAAACGGATCTGAAGAGGAACAGACAACAAATATAGTACAAATTTGTATAGCGCGCTCTTCCTGGACTCGAACCAGGGAAAACTGTCCTCCGTAGGACACTACGAAACTACTGCCAACCAGGTAGTCAATCAAACATGTCTTACCTGATTGAGAGTATCACGTCGGGGTCACCAAATTGTTAGAACCTGTGTCTGTCTCAGTTCAGATGCGTTGACGTAAGAGCGCTCTGGAGCAGGGTTAAAACAAACCACACGAGTTAAATCAATCTGGTTTATTCAAGCACTGCTCAACGATACACAGAAAGAGCAGGGTTTATATACATCAGAAGCTTGCGTGACAAGATAAGTAAGGGGCTCGGGGGCACAAGGTCAACTCGCCAGATAAGGAGTCGTTTTTATTATACATGAAAGAGCAGACCATACACCCCCTAGAACAGGAGGAACCAGGAATGTGGTTTCAGCGAAACTAGAAGGTACAGAGAAAATAAAAGAGTATGTTCTCGCGATTATGCACGTTTACCAGGGTGTGAAAGGGTCATAAAGCTCAGGACAGCTATGCACGAGAACACACACAATCTTACAGGCTCGTTTTTGCATTTTCTTTTTGCATGGCATCCCTGTTCAACTCCGCACGTTATAAAACAAACAAACAGTTGAGTCAGTGACGAAAAGGAACGACAGCGACAGAGGGATGTCTGTTTCACTGTTTATTTTGCAAGTCAAAAAGCATGCTAGCGAGCGAGCACACAAACCTCGAGTTGAGTCGTCTCCTGCCGGCTTTCGGTGGAATGTGTTTACTATGTCGATTTTTGTAGTATAATGAGCTCTGCTGTTATTGGCTGCCGCAGTGGAGGGGGTGGAGTTAACGTGAACGTTACATCTTGCAGATTTGAGCAGTGGAGACTCTCTGGATTCATTTGTGATTCTGATCTGCTTGTTACCATGGAAACAAATGGGTGAAGTTGCACGTCTTTCAGACTCATCTTGGGCTCGTTTAAATCGTTTGCTTTAAATTGCTTTCTTTAAAAATAAGAATTGAATGAGAAACTCATGCGCGCGCTCTTTCTCGCTCTCTCTATTGTTTTGAGATTTTCTTCTAGCCTTGTGCTTCAATCATAACAATCTGAGGGACAGATGGAAGAGCCTGAAGAGTGTGTGTGTGTGTGTGTGTGTGTGTGTGTGTGTGTGTGTGTGTGTTAGTACACACTTCTGAATCAAGCTAACACATTTTATTTAATATGCACTGAATCCATGATGTGTAACAGTCAGAGGAACTCGCAGTCTGCTCCTCGGAGAGAGGCTCAAATTCCCACCTCTGGGTTTCCTCCAATCTGGCGTTAATGTTCTCATCCTGTCTGGCTCATGCGCTTTACAGAACCACACTTCCTGTTTCCTGCTGCTCTGCCTTTCCTGGAGTACACACACACACACACACACACACACACACACACGCACGCGCGCGCGCGCGTGTTCTAGCAGGAATGGTGATTTCAGACGGGATTTCAGCTTTTTGCTGCCCGGAATTTCCTGAACACTCCATTGATGCATGAAGAACACTTCTCATAATTCCTCATGGCCAGTAATGATGCTGCATATTGGGTTTTTTTTTTTCCCCTCCATTTTCTTTAAGCATTAAGCACTCAAACTGAAGGAGTTTATCATACACTACATTCCAAGTGTGTTAGTTTGGGCCTGATGTTTGGATGCATCAATAAATCTACCTCATGCTTGCTTGCTTGTTGTACATCTCTGCTGCGTTCCTCGTGTTTTCGTCGCTGCTCCGACATTCCTCGAATCCGATTTTGACCGAATAATTGAATTCTTCTGTGTCTCATGAGTGAAGAGCGTCCGTATCCATGCCTGCTCATATATGGTTTGCTTTGTTCCGATAAACATCCTGGAATAAACGACTCTGCAGTTTTGTCGTGGCGGAGTATGAACAGAAACACTCCGTGTCGTGCTCTTGAAGGAAAATCAGCCAGCGGAGTTGCGCCAGAGTTAACCATTTTCCTGAAAGTGTTTTATTTATTCCTCTTTTACTCCGTTTATGATTAGGTGTCCCGTCTGCCAGATAGACCCTCGTGAATCACAGGATTGTATTGTTGGGCATTATCGTTTCCATAGCAACTACTCATTCACAGGGATTTCTCCGACTGCATCACATTAACAGATTAAAAATGTTTGAGGTTTTCTTAAGACGTTTATGTAACATTTACGGAAGGAGTCTCCAGTTTCAGTGAAATATTTTTGGGGCTCATCCAGGGTCAGCATTATGTCAATGTTTTATGTTCATGTACTTAGACAAGGAAATGTGTGTGTGTGTGTGTGTGTGTGTGTGTGTGTGAACTCATTATTGACCAATTTTTATTATTATTTATTTTTAATTCAAAATATATAAAAATCTTGGATTGTTTAGGATATGTGGCACCCTGTGAGCATGATTTTTTTTTTTTTTTTTGTAATACCATACTTTTGTCATTTCACGATTTCTTCATGGAATAACATTTATGCCTATTAATAATTTTCTACTAATGTTTAAAAAAAAAAGAGAGAAAAAAGCAGCTGTGTAAATTTGACTGAATTCTCAGTTCCGTAAAGGACGAGGGTTTCTCTGCCTCAGCTCCATGTTACGAACTCGACACTCTCTCTGGGAAAACCTGCTTCGCAGGCTGAAATCAGAGAAGGCTGACAGACAGGTCCATGGTGCGTGTGTGTGTGCGCGCGTGTGTGTGTGTGTGTGTGTGTGTGTGTGTAAAAGTATGTAACTCTATCGCCAGAAAGTCGCAGATCTCTTTGCTCCAGCCAGACCTGCCGGTTGAGCTCCAGTAGCACGTGGGCGTGTAGCAGCAGGTGCTCAGACCTAAACGTGTGTTACGTAGGACGCAGCAACATTAGTCGAGGTCTGAGAAACAAAACGATGTTTTCTGTACATGGGGGGAAGAAAGTGAGTGGAGATGAGTTCACTTTTGCAGCCTTTCTGTAGTGTACACAGCGACGTGGCGGTGACTCGTCGGCGAGGTGCTTTCACAACCTCTCGGAATCGTTATCTCGAGCTTCACACATCCTCACGTCTCCGATATGGTTTATGGCCTGCATGCTGGTGGAGTTGAAATCAAAGCCTGT
This sequence comes from Neoarius graeffei, assembly GCF_027579695.1. Lineage (NCBI taxonomy): Eukaryota > Metazoa > Chordata > Actinopteri > Siluriformes > Ariidae > Neoarius > Neoarius graeffei. Next base: position 64,960,638 of record NC_083571.1, read on the forward strand.
AACCCGGTCGCCCCTCCCACCAGGCCGGCGTGTGAAGCACAGAGAGACGTGGCTTCCTGTCGTCTCTGGAGTTTTATCCTCTTCACCTGTTCATCCTCTTATTCTGCTTAATTGTTTTTTTTTAAATTGTTTTATTGGAACACTGACTCCAGACGCCGTCCTCCATCATCTCCTCAGTGTCAGGGCTCTGAGACAGAAGTAAATCGCTCCGAGCAGAACCGGGATCGTAACGTTTCCGTTCCTGCGTTTCAGCCCCAACGTCATGTTTCTGCAGCAACTGTTTCTGCTCCTTTAAGAGCGAGAGAGCGAGAGAGAGAGAGGCTGGTGAGGGAACGCTGCTGTAAAGTCATCAAGTCAGAACACAATCCAACATGTTTCACCAACATTAAACACAACTATAAACGGATAAAGTCAGCAATTTATTAATAAGTACACTACCGTTCAAAAGTTTGGGGTCACCCAGACAATTTTGTGTTTTCCATGAAAAGTCACACTTTTATTTCCCACCATAAGTTGTAAAATGAATAGAAAATATAGTCAAGACATTTTTCTGGCCATTTTGAGCATTTAATCGACCCCACAAATGTGATGCTCTAGAAACTCAATCTGCTCAAAGGAAGGTCAGTTTTATAGCTTCTCTAAAGAGCTCAACTGTTTTCAGCTGTGCTAACATGATTGTACAAGGGTTTTCTAATCATCCATTAGCCTTCTGAGGCAATGAGCAAACACATTGTACCATTAGAACACTGGAGTGAGAGTTGCTGGAAATGGGCCTCTATACACCTATGGAGATATTGCACCAAAAACCAGACATTTGCAGCTAGAATAGTCATTTACCACATTAGCAATGTATAGAGTGGATTTCTGATTAGTTTAAAGTGATCTTCATTGAAAAGAACAGTGCTTTTCTTTCAAAAATAAGGACATTTCAAAGTGACCCCAGACTTTTGAACGGTAGTGTAAATCAGGGGTTCTCAACCTTTTGCAACCTGGGCCCCACCAAAGCTGGTTCATTGCAGTTGGGGGCCCCTCTTCTCGCCCCGCCCCCATCCCCCCCCCAAACACACTCACCCGCAGTGACGCCACCCGACCTACAGCACCTTATATCGACCGATAGATAGATAGATAGATAGATAGATAGATAGATAGATAGATAGATAGATAGATGGATAGATAGCTAGCCCTGGGCTAGATTATTATTATTACTAGTAGTAGCAGTAGCAGCAGTAGTAGCATTATCCATAGTAGACTAGCAGTAAGAAAACAACAAAAACAACAAATTATTTGGGTAGAGCTGAAATGGGGAAAGCAAAAATACAGTGTGGGGTAGTAGTCTTTAAAAAGACTGTTTGGGTTTTGCGCTGTATCGATGGATTGATGATAGTAGACTAGCGAGAGTCGGCACGAGTTAACTCGGCAAGAAACCAGACTAGTGTGTGTGTGGCAAGCACTCACACGGTGGCCACGGTATGCAGACTCACTCACGTGACGTTGCGTCATGTTCGCGTCACGGGCTTAAAATAACCTACACACAAGATTTTATGATAGATTGATGATAGATTTTATAATAGTATTGATTTGTATGTAATAGTCCAATGTCCTGCATTTTGACATGGGTAAATGTGTTGCATCTGCTTAGCTACTATAGCCTGTTAGCCCCAGATTTTTTTTTTCCTCCATACATGAAGCCTACTCGCGACCCCCCTGGAGTACCTCCGCGCCCCACCAGGGGGGCGCGCCCCCCCGGTTGAGAACCACTGGTGTAAATAATTGAAATCCTTGGCAAATTGTTGTGGTGTACAAGGAATAACACACTCTGAGGCCATGTACACACGTAGCCGGGTATTTTTAAAACCGAACATTCCCCCCCCCCCCCCCCCCCCCCCCCGTTTATAAAAATGTTTTATCCACACCACCTCGTCTTCGAAAAAAATCCCTTCCACACATACCTGAACATCTGCGTTTTCAATCACATTCATAAGCATTCCAAACCTGTAGATGGCATTATTTCCCCAAATCCTACCCCCTAATCACATCAGAATAGCCCTCTGTTGGCGTCACTTCCGCCTAAACATAAAACATGGCGCCAAGCTCGTTCGTCTGGACAGACTCGGAGACAGAATTGCTTCTAAACACAATTTTGGAGTATAAACTTCAAAAGACGCAAGAAAACGTTGATTGAGAATCTTGTCAGTAGTTGGGCTTCTAAAATTAAACATGTAAATAGCACCTGCACAATAATTAACGCTTTCAAGGCACTACTCCGATCCATTACTCTTTGTCCATGCTTAATCTGGCTTCTGCAGTAAACAAAGGTCGCACGTTTGACGTCAGGGCAGATTTGTTGTCATTTTTTTGGCGCAGATTGTGACGTTCTAAAACGCAAAACTCCGGTTATCTCTGTCTACACGAAAAGGCATACACGGAGTTTTCAAAAATCTTCACTTTGCCCGGAGTTTTTTTTAAATATTCGTTTTTGATGTGTTTTCATGTGGATGACAGGCCAAAACGTAGAAAAATATCTTCGATTTAGCAGATACCCGGCTACGTGTGGACGGGGTCTTAGACACGGGGTGATGGGGGGGAATCTGTCTCTCTCTCTGTGTGTGTGTGTGTGTGTGTGTGTGTGTGTGTGTGTGTGTGTGTGTGTGTGTGTGTGTGAGTGAGCGAGAGGGCTCAGAGTGCCCAGATTGGAGAAGTCCTGTCCTGTTTTCGCTCTCGGTGTAGTTTATTACTAACATCATTAATCCTTTAATAAAGTTATTTTGTAAAAGTTTTCAAAACTAATAATTTCTCACAAAAAAAAAGTTTCGCTGATTTTCTTTGTACATTCACATGCTGATGTGCGCTGTAAATCACGAGGCAAATTCACAGTACAGTTGCTCTCCATTTAGCCACGCCCACAAAGCTCCATAAAAGGCAACACTCCCAGAGAGCTGAAAATGACTAAATGAAAGCTGAACAGTAAAAGAGCACGTCCTGGGGGTGTTGTGGCTCAGATGGATAAGGCGCCATACCATAAATCCGGGGACCCGGGTTCGATTCCGACCCGAGGTCATTTCCCGATCCCTCCCCGTCTCTCTCTCCCGCGCATTTCCTGTCTCTACACTGTCCTATCCAATAAAGGTGAAAAAGCCCCCCAAAAAAATATCTTTAAAAAGAGCACGTCCTTAATCACACACACATGCCTGATCCCTTTAGGTGGTGTTTACATTAGACTGTTTTCATCGCGGATGCACTGTCCGTTCACATTAAAACGCCAGGAAACGAGTCCACAGGCGGAACAACTTGAATCCGCCAGGGCCCACGTATTCAACCCAGTTCGTATCTGATCCGGTGCTGTGTAAACATTGAGATACGAGGAAACGCAGTGCTGAGCTCTAGCTGACGTCGTCATTGGACAACGTCACTGTAACATCCACCTTCCTGATTCGCTGGCGTTGTTCATGCCACGTTGGTCATGTGACGCGACTGCTGAAAAACGGCGCGGACTTCACTTCCTGCTATTGTTTCCGCCTTGTATCACCTTTTTGTTTTTCGTTAAAGAGTATAAAAGTATGAATATAATGCTTTGCTTTGTCATTCTTAATGTTGTTCATAGTAAGATGCAAATACTGCCCATTGTGTAGTTATGATTGTCTTTAGGCTTGCCATCCTTCCACTTGCAAGTGGTGAGTGGCTTGCGCATGCCCGATATGCACTGGGATCACACACACAGCAGCTCAGTCCCGAATCACTGCTCGTGCGCTTCACTCGCGTGCTCTGTGAGCTGCGCAAGGCCGGAGTGCGCACCCTCCAGAGGGCACTCGCTGTTCAGGGCGGAGTGATTTGGAGTGCAGCCGCTGAGGAGGAAGCGCTGAGCCACACTGACACATTTCAACTTGCGTGCCGTCTAATTAGTCATGTGATTAGCGTATCCGTGTATTGGCGTTGCTGTGTGCACGCGAATCGTGTATTGGCGTTAATCTGATGATCTGCTGATATTGTCTAATGTAAACACCACCTTATAGGCAGGGTTCCTGCTGGCGCTCATCACACATCACTGACAAACAATCCATCAGTGACAAAGAGAAAATTATTCGCAGCCATCAGAGTTACGAATGTATGTCATCAATATCATAAGGCATCTTTTATAGAAATCCCTCCTTTTCCTGAAATCTAACCCCAGTGAAGAAATGGCGGGAAGTCCGAGTGTAAACAACGAGCATGTGCTTGTGATCAATAAAAATCAACTACACTTAACCCACCCGTAATTAATTGTAACGTGACGGGCATATAGAACAAAAATAGGTCAAAATTGGGTTATTTTGATAATCTTTCTCTAACTTGTTCAGAACTTTTTATATTTTTAATATTTGTATAGAAAAATCACAAACACTGTTGTTGAGTAAAAATAGCTTTTTAGCAATCAAAAAACATCCAAAGAAAACCAAGACAGCGGGTCTTGTCAATGAGAACCTGTCCATAAACATGAATTACTAGTACTTGAAAACACCAGTGTACACCCAGGGTCCATGTATTCCAAGTAACTGGGTACTAGGGCTGTAACGATATGCGTATCGAAATCGCAATACGCAGAGCCACGATCTGTATCGCGATACAAGAAGGCAGAATCGCGGTACACCCTTTCAAACTTCTCCTCAGCCCAAAAACAGAGGCGCTTCCAAACTTCAATTTATGAATACTTTACTTTTTATTTAAATTACATTTTAAACTTGCTTAAATTACTTTTATTTTTTTTTTATATCTATTAGTAAGTCGTTTTTTCGCCGACCTGCGACAATCTTCTGCGAGTCACGCAACGTCCACACTCGCCACTGGCAGAGCATTCATTTCTTTTAAGCGGTCGCCATTCTGGTTGCGACGCGGGGAGCGAATCTGTAAACAAGCAGCTCATTGGCTGGCTAGGTGTGCCACAAGCCAATCACAATCACTTGACCGGAAAGGCATGCAGTGTTGCCAGATTGGGCGGGTTTAGGTGCTTTTTGGCTGGTTTTGAACATATTTTGGGGTGGAAAACGTTAGCAATATCTGGCAACACTGAAGGCATGTCTGCTTGGGCGGAAGCCTTCTGTGGCAGTTACATTTTGACACGCGAGCAATGTTTCACTATAAAAATTCCGTAATTTCCATCTGTTTTCCGCGATCACAGAAAATCATTGGCCCTATGAGAGTGAGACAGTGAGAGAGGCCCCCCCCCAAAAAAAAAATCTTAACGGATTTACACGATTTGGAAAAATGACTTTTTTTCAGAACCGAAAAAAACAGAGCTTCCGGCTCAACAGTATTATTTTGAGAAATAAAAGGATCTTTGGATATACATTTGTTCATTTTTGCATACATATTACTCATTCTCTGCAGTGGTCTGAATTATTTGTTATTAAATAGTTAATGTAAGTAAGTAAATGTTAATAAGTCAAATTTACTACTTTAAAAAAACATTTTTAAAAAATCGTGGGCGTATCGAATCGTGGGTCAAAAATCGCGATACGAATCGAATCGTGAGTTGGGTGTATCGTTACAGCCCTACTGGGTACCATTTTTATGATGGTCTTTGGGATGACCCGACCGTGAATAGAACTCGCGATCTCCTGATCAAGAGGCGGACATGCGTTAATGTGCCACTGTGAAGTGCCAGGTACATAAAAGGAGGTGTTTATGACAAGTAGCGTACGTCATAAGGCACAGCGATAAAAGATTTCATGACGTACGTGACCTATCCAAGGGCATTGAAGGGGCTAATGACCAAATGAGCGCCAAGCTTTTGACCAGTCACAGTGTGTTGTAATCAGCCTGCTGTGGTGGTGTAATCATCCCTGTGTGAACCAAACAATGGTGTAGTCTAAGGCGAGTGAGCTTCTTCAAGCACTGAGGATGATGTAAGGGCCAGAACTGCCACGGGGGAGGCACACTCAGAGCCCTGACCCTCCCCAAGCACATCAGACAGTGTCAGTCATACAGGGGCCAGTTTTAAATTTAAAAAAAAAAAAAGCGCCAAAGTTTAAGTGCTGTTAGCCGGCAAGCAACCTAACGGAGCTACGTTTCGGGGCTATAGCCCCTGGGTGTTTTCGCCTTCAAAAAAAGTAAGAGATTAATTAAAAACGACCCCAACTGACTTGGATGTCACTGGGATTTTGAATGTTGTATAATAATGTAGCTTAGAATTGGTGTCTTTGTGCTCCTAAAGGATAGAAATGCGAGTGAGACATGATATATCTATTTTTTTTATTAAACTGATGATTAATTTTACGAGTGATATTAAGTCAGTTGACACATGCCTCAGTTTCCTGACATTATGGGTGTTGATGATGATGATGATGATGATGATCATAATAAGGAGACAGAAACTGAAGCGAAGGACATAAATTTAAAAGCAGCAGTGCCAAAATCAGTAATAAAGCTGTCATAGTCTTTGAATGTGTGTGGGTGATAATATTACCTTGTCAAGTTAGATATAACCTCGCCAACCAAGGGATGCTAATCTCCCTTAAAACAATACAAGCCTCAGGAAAACTGGATGGAGCCCCCGGTCTGTTCAACAGCTAGAATAGAAACAGCCCTGGCGAACTAACGCAGGATGGAAAACACGGGGTCGTTCTGTATTCAGTTCATAAATCGACGGGCAAATCAGATTCCTTCAGTGTTATTTGTTCCCAGATTCTTCTCGACTCTGTTCAGTTGTAAATCACGTTCTGTGTTGAAGTAAAGGCTAAAGGGAGTCCTAATATCTCGACTGACTGAGACGATGGCTTTCAAAGTAGACGAGAATATTCCAGTGAGAAGTAGTCTTCTGATGGTCAACAACACAGAAATTAAGAATGTGAGGCAGTTCCGCTACCTTGGCCATCTGATCACCAACACTGGGAAGTCATCGACGCTTTTACATCACAGGATCGCATCAGCCTTTGAAAAGTGGAACGAGCTAAAGCATGTACTCAGTGACCGTGAAATCCATCTCAGTACACGGATGAAAATCTTGACAGCGTGTGTCCGGTCTCGGCTATCGTATAGTGTCCAGACATGGGAACTAACAAGTGCTGAACTGCTACAGCTTAATGCTGTGCGGAATGTTTTTTTTTTTAAAGAAAGATGATAGCCAGGGGCTATGCGAGGAAGAACGCTCTCCCCGCAAACCAACGCAAGAGAGGGGTTGACTTTTCATCCCTAGTAGAAGGGGAACTGGACTGGGGGTTTGAGGTCTCTAATACAAAGTGGTATGAAATAACCCAGTCACAGTCAATTGAGGATACGTGTCATATACAGTACCTCAAATACTTCGCACACGCCTAATGATGCCTTAAAAAAAATTGTGCTGTTCGACAAAAGGAGGAGTTGGAAGAAGGTAGAAGATCTTTTAGGGGTCGATAGACAGCAGGCCCTCAAGATGATAAAAGGCAACTTTATGCAGCTGTTGGAGAGCAGATTTACAGGCCTAAAACAGCTGCGCCCCAAGGCCGATCATGTGCCAAGAGGGAAGACATGATGATGATGATCTCTTTTGAATAATTCCGTGCTAAAATATCCTGAAAAAGCTCAAACTAGAGGTTTATTTTAGCTTGATGGTGCACAGGGCGCCCAAAATCAAGTCTTTCTTAGATGCTGGAGTGGAGCCTAAATTTTATATGTAATGGAGAGACCTAGCTGTATCTGTACAAATATTTTTAATTGTGTCTGGTATAAACCTGTATTAAGTCCACTTTGATAAGTCGATAACGAATAAAAAATAGACTAAGAAAAAGTGAAGAATACTTCTTTGACTTTACTTTTCAAGGGAAAAAAGTGGAGAATATTTTTCAGAACCCTGCATAGGGTGCTATTACTTTTATTTTAAAGAATGTCTGTCTGGTAAAATCGATGTACGTGACTGAAATTTTATAAATGATGTAACCTTGATGATGGAATCCTGCTGTTTTAGTCTCAGAAACTGCTGTAATCGGGGTTTACATCACCGAGTCTCATCCTACCTCACTTCTTGAAGTTTGCCAGCTTTTTTTTTTTGAGATTTATCTGGATTTTTTTTTTTTTAAATGAGCGCCACATTTCCTGTGTAAACGCTCCTGCGAATGATTTACCAATAAGTTTGTTTCAGTCCACTCCGATCAGTCAGGCCCTGTAGTGATCTCATGGGCAAAAATAAAATATTTACCTGCAGTTTATTACAGCGATCATTTTACAAACTCCAAGGAAGCTTCTGGAAGTGTGTGTGTGAACAGAAAACAGATCCACAAGCTTTGATTTTTTTTTTTTTTCCCTTCCTCATTAGAAAATAAACTCCAGACGTCAGCTCAGGAGCTTGGATATGAGCAGAGCTTCCGTTTCTACTCGTGTGAATTTTTAGCAGTGCGTCTCTGAGCGTGTGGAACAGCTGCGTTCTCTGATCCGTTACTGCCATAAATCTCAACGTGAGCACTCGCTGGCATGCATGGACATGGACACATCCCTCACTCGCCTCTTCCAGTTCTGTCGCATCCCACTGGAGCCATCGGTACTTTGTGTTGAAAATCTCGTCAAGACGCGATTAATATACAGACCTTTCTGGAGCGTTTCTGTCATTTTGGTCGCTTGCTAGACGCATCAGATCTTGATAATTCTTCCCGATTTATTTGTGGAAGCGCAAAAAGTCAGGTGTGGTAATAAAGGAGCAATGAAATAACACAAGCATCCAAACACAAGACTCCAGTATTTTCTCTGATTTACATATCGATGCTATTTTTAGAGAAATAATCAACGGTGCAGTGCTGTGATGAAAAGCAGTTACTGCTACCACTACAAAGCTGATAGTTTTCCTCCATCAGCACGTTCCAGAGTGTAGCTTCAGCAAATTGCTAATCCTTACTTTTAAAAGTTATTAAAGAACAACTATTTATTTATTTATTTATTTATTAATTATCTCATCTCATTATCTCTAGCCGCTTTATCCTTCTACAGGGTCGCAGGCAAGCTGGAGCCTATCCCAGCTGACTACGGGCGAAAGGCGGGGTACACCCTGGACAAGTCGCCAGGTCATCACAGGGCTGACACATAGACACAGACAACCATTCACACTCACATTCACACCTACGGTCAATTTAGAGTCACCAGTTAACCTAACCTGCATGTCTTTGGACTGTGGGGGAAACCGGAGCACCCGGAGGAAACCCACGCGGACACGGGGAGAACATGCAAACTCCGCACAGAAAGGCCCTCGCCGGCCCCGGGGCTCGAACCCAGGACCTTCTTGCTGTGAGGCGACAGCGCTAACCACTACACCACCGTGCTGCCCTTTATTTATTATTCTTTTTTTTTTTTTTAAACTCCATTTATAGTTACATCTGATGTTGCAGAATGTCCCAAAACAAGTTCCTGATCCTTGGGGGGGGGAGGTTGTTGTTTTTTTTTTGGGAGAACTTGTTAGCTCTTCCGTCTCTGCAAGTGAAATGATATTTTAGTCCGAAATGTACAAAAATTTATGTTGTGTTAAAAGTTTATCTGCCACTCAGCTGTAATATTATATTACTAATGTCCTGAAATCTGTCTGTATGAACTTTAAAAATTGCAGGAAAATCCACAGAAATGTGGTATTTTTAAATAAATAAAAAATGCTTAGACACACCAATGAAGCATGGATAAAAATAAAAAAAAAATTAATCATTTATAGAGCAAATGTAGGATGGCTAAGGCTTGTGGAATAGGTGGTTGAACAGCTTCTTTTGCTACTTCGAGATCCTGAAACCTTGAGGATCAGCCGAAATCGATACTCCTCTCGTATATTGTTTTGTTTTAAAATGACTCACTGAAGCACTGGGGGGGGAAAATATTGCTTGCACAAAACTGTAGCATTCACTTCAAGAACAATCGCTTGCATTGGAAATATCATCAACAAATATATAAGCACGTCTCTTTTATACGTAAATGTGTGCATTTTCAAAAAGTTTCTTTTTCCAAACCTAATTCTGTTCGTTCCTGGATTAAATGCATTCTTGATTTCTCAGATGTCTAATCCCGCACTTTTTGCTGGTCCTGTTTATCAGATCGGTGGTGTCTCTGTAAAATACTCAGGAAAATAACTTAAAATTCAAAATAACTTGTTAGTAATGAAGTGAAAATGACGTCTTGCCTCACAGTGAAAATTGATCTCGCTGAAAAAGCACGATTCTGATTGGCAGTTAGTGAGAAACCAATCAGATGTGTTGAAGGGAACTGTTTTGTTTGACTTTAAAATATATATATATATATAAATGAATGTTGCCAAGTGGGGACGTAACCCAGAATCCCCCCCATAGCTACAACCCTGATTCCAAAAAAGTTGGGACAAAGAACAAATTGTAAATAAAAACGGAATGCAATGATGTGGAAGTTTCAAAATTCCATATTTTATTCAGAATAGAACATAGATGACACATCAAATGTTTAAACTGAGAAAATGTATCATTTAAAGAGAAAAATTAGGTGATTTTTAAATTTCGTGACAGTGTTTTCGTTAACGATGACAATGATTTCGTTAGCGCACCTTTTTTCATGACTAAAACAAGACAGTGACGAGCTAAACATAACTCTTTGATCACAAAAATATGACGAGACGTATCTGTTTTCGTTGACGAGACAAGGGAGAGCGTGCACGTGAAACATTAATGTCTGCATCGCACATATGACAGAGCGCGTGAGGGAGAGCGAGAGAGACTGTGTGTGTGCCTGTTCATGTAGCGCATGCTAGACAAAGAGCATCCTGATTGGTCTACAGACATCCAAACTCATTTCAGGGAGGTGTCGTGACGCATGACTTTTTTTTTTTCCAATCGGGGGGGTGTCACGACATCTCCCTGAAATGAGTTTGGATGTCTGTAAACCAATCAGGATGCTCTTTGTCTAGCATGCGCTACAGGAACAGGCACACACGCAGTCTCTCTCGCTCTCCCTCATGCGCTCTGTCATATGCACGATGCAGACATTAATGTTTCACGTGTACGCTCTTGCTCGCTTGCTCTAGATTCCAGGAGATATTCTCCAATTTGCGGGCATCAGGGAGCCACTATCAATATGCAGGAGACTCCCGGAACTTCCGGGAGACTTGGGATGTCTGCACTAGACAGTGTTTATGAAGAGAGCATACACATTTCAATCAGTCAATCTTTTATTTCAATTACATATCAACATATAATAGACTACATGAGTCTGCAAATAGCGCACTGCTAATCAAGGCAGATTCATGTTTACAAAGAAAAAAATATTTTATATGAATTAATACTTAAATATGTATGAAAAAGATAATAAAACATACTTGACAAATGAACAACTATTTGGTAAGAAAAAGAGGAGATAATACTTGTTATTCGATATAAAGTTACAGTAATATCATTCAATAACATTGAAAAAAAAAGTTATATATATATAAATAAGAGAGAGAGAGAGAGGTATACCGTGGTATTAAATAATATTTAAAATTAAAATGAAGATAAATAAATATATATAGCTCTTAATTATATATAGAAATAAAGTTATGTAGAAAGAAAGAGTTTGGAGATGTCAACATCATATCCATATCTACTTAAATCCGAAAAAAAGGTGGTGTCTGACTTTTTTCTTGAACGACAATTTAGATGAAGATCTTATAGAAGTTGGAATCTGGTTCTATACCCTAACACCAACACGGGAAAATGAGTTCTTTTGTAGATTTGTACGAGAATACTGCGTATATAAGTTCTTGGAGTAAGATGGCCTAGTGTTATAAGAATGGATACTAGAAATAGAAGAAAATAATTTACAAATGTTTGAGGGTGCACTTTGATTAACAATGTCATACATTTAATTTAGAAATACATTCATAGAAAAGATGATTTACTGGTAAAATATTGGTTTTGGGAAACAATGGAAGGGCACTTTCTCTATTATCAACAAAATGGATTAATCTTAAAGCTCGTTTTTGTCGGATTAATACTTTATTTATATGAGTTTTACAAGCCTGTCCCCAAGAACTAAGACCATATGTTAAATAAGGTTGAATCAGAGAGTGATATAATGTCATAAGGGTATGTAGTGGAATAAAATGTCTAAGCTTGGCCAAAAGGCCAACAACCTCGCTTATTTTGTTGCAAATAAAATCAATACGAGGCTTCCAAGAAAGATTGTCATTGATTTATTAAACCCAAATATTTGACATACTTTTTACGTTCACGTGAAACAAGTTTGTTTTGAGACAGTTTTGAGAGTATGTTATGCACAACCTGTCAACCTCGATTACAATTTCCTATCTCTGTATTGGCCTAATTTAATTTTTTAAAGTAATTATTTTTTCGACTAAAATGAATGACTAAAACTCTTTGTTTTCGTCGACTAAAACTAGACCAAAACTATCAAGGATGGAATTGACTAAAATGTGACTAAAACTAATAAGCTTTTCCAAAAGACTAAGAATAAAGCTAAATCAAAAACGGCTGCCAAAAACAACACTGATGACAGCACTACATCTCAAAAAAGTTGGGACAAGGCCATGTTTACCACTGTGAGACATCCCCTTTTCTCTTTACAACAGTCTGTAAACGTCTGGGGACTGAGGAGACAAGTTGCTCAAGTTTAGGGATAGGAATGTTAACCCATTCTTGTCTAATGTAGGATTCTAGTTGCTCAACTGTCTTAGGTCTTTTTTTGTCGTATCTTCCGTTTTATGATGCGCCAAATGTTTTCTATGGGTGAAAGATCTGGACTGCAGGCTGGCCAGTTCAGTACCCGGACCCTTCTTCTACGCAGCCATGATGCTGTAATTGATGCAGTATGTGGTTTGGCATTGTCATGTTGGAAACTGCAAGGTCTTCCCTGAAAGAGACGTCGTCTGGATGGGAACATGTGTTGCTCTAGAACCTGGATATACCTTTCAGCATTGATGGTGTCTTTCCAGATGTGTAAGCTGCCCATGCCACACGCACTAATGCAACCCCATACCATCAGAGATGCAGGCTTCTGAACTGAGCACTGATAACAACTTGGGTCGTCCTTCTCCTCTTTAGTCCGAATGACACGGCGTCCCTGATTTCTATAAAGAACTTCAAATTTTGATTCGTCTGACCACAGAGCAGTTTTCCACTTTGCCACAGTCCATTTTAAATGAGCCTTGGCCCAGAGAAGACGTCTGCGCTTCTGGATCATGTTTAGATACGGCTTCTTCTTTGAACTATAGAGTTTTAGCTGGCAACGACGGATGGCACGGTGAATTGTGTTCACAGATAATGTTCTCTGGAAATATTCCTGAGCCCATTTTGTGATTTCCAATACAGAAGCATGCCTGTATGTGATGCAGTGCCGTCTAAGGGCCCGAAGATCACGGGCACCCAGTATGGTTTTCCGACCTTGACCTTTACACACAGAGATTCTTCCAGATTCTCTGAATCTTTTGATGATATTATGCACTGTAGATGATGATGATATGTTCAGACTCTTTGCAATTTTACACTGTCGAACTCCTTTCTGATATTGCTCCACTATTTGTCGGCGCAGAATTAGGGGGATTGGTGATCCTCTTCCCATCTTTACTTCTGAGAGCCGCTGCTACTCCAAGATGCTCTTTTTATACCCAGTCATGTTAATGACCTATTGCCAGTTGACCTAATGAGTTGCAATTTGGTCCTCCAGCTGTTCCTTTTTTGTACCTTTAACTTTTCCAGCCTCTTATTGCCCCTGTCCCAACTTTTTTGAGATGTGTTGCTGTCATGAAATTTCAAATGAGCCAATATTTGGCATGAAATTTCAAAATGTCTCACTTTCGACATTTGATATGTTGTCTATGTTCTATTGTGAATACTGTATCAGTTTTTGAGATTTGTAAATTATTGCATTCCGTTTTTATTTAAAATTTGTACTTTGTCCCAACTTTTTTGGAATCGGACTTGTACACCAGGTCCATTAAGCTACCACTCCACCTCTTTGTGTATGAAATCCAGTTCGCTGATTGATAGGTGGATGAGCAGATAATGGAAAGGAATGCTGAATGAACCTCTCCACACATGCCTCTGTGCTTTTACTGGAATGCTGGATCAGATACAGTGCTGTTTTGGTAGCCGTGGGAGTGCAAGAGCTCAAAAGTGAGGAATGTTCTTTCCTCCCTCGACTCAAGAGCACTGAATGACTCCCTCACGCTCTGATGGTGAGTCATCACCGCTACAGTGTGACCGAGCGTTTGCCAGATCCGGGGGGGGACATCAAGGACTTGTCTGAAGTAGGAAGCAGGGTGACTGGGATTTCTGGAGTTCTGGAACACTGCTGTGTGTCTTGATTTATGATTTCCAAATTTTATTTTCCTTGTCATGTTTGCTGCTGACCACCACGATGTGAGAGTCAAGTATTTTGTACCTCCCAGAAGCTACCATTCAGTGGGGGTTAGTTCTGGCTTGACGAGTAAGCAGTCAGGAAGTCCTCATCGAAAGTTATTTTTTTAACCAAGATGTACGACTCGTGGGAGTCAAACAGTTTGGGCCTACCGTCCCAGAAGCGACCATCCTCATCAAACTAGGGGTAGTTCCAGCTTGACGAGCAACCAATCAGAGGAAGTCGGAATCTTCCTTTTTTTTTTTTTTTTTTTAGAGGAACCCTGTCGCGGTCAATGTTCCTGTGGGTCCTGAAGGCATACAACACGACGACGAGAGTCGATAACAGTTGCTCCGCTCTATTTTCCCAACTCGAAGGCCAGGCCACAAGCCCGAGATAGACTGTTGGTGTCTTTTACACACCCATACATCTCGCTTGGTAATGGTCTGGACGCTGGAATGCCTGGAATCCTCTTGGCTGTTTATCAAACTCAGTCATCAGAGCACGAGTGTGTTCATGCTAACAGAAAAGTGGCCCTGTGTTTGCAGAGCTGCTGTTTCTGCATTGTAAATAGGGGGGGGTTATTTTGTCGGGAATAAGTGTGAGGTTTTATTGCTTGGCAGGATATTAGTGTAGTGTGTGTGTGTCACACCCTGCTGTGCAGTACTGCTGATCCAACATGCGCCGATTAGTTTTAAAGGCGAGGAAGGTGTGGAAATAATCTAAGTGTTTGCCTGTGTAAGAAGAAACAATGGACTATTCTACGTTTGGTATTTTATCTCTGTTGCATTACTAACGGATGGAGCAAAAACATCACGTGATCTCTGAAGCAGTTTTCATGATGCACATTAGTGCAATGGTTATTTTTTTAAAAAAAAAAGGAAATAGTTTATACCACAGCACTTTTGAATTGTTGAATCTGATTGGTTGGAGAGACTTCATATAACAGCAGCTCAGGTATAATTCAGATCACAGGTTTATATTAACGCAATGCTTTATCGTTTCTATAGCAACAGATCATTCACAGGGACTTGTACGTTAAACATGCTATATAATCTAAACTCTAATAACTCACGGTGGTGTGAAGCTATGAAGTTTCTCTTCGAGTGCTGAATGTGTATATCATGAGTGGAAAATATTTTCCACATGAGAAGATAAACATCATATCTTTGCGCCACTGTGTAATTTTTAAAAAAATATTATATGGACACATCCTCAAAAAAAATACGCAAGTTAATTTTAATTTTGAACCGGTTTGCCATTTTGACGACGTGCATCTAGTCAGCGGGAAAATGCTGGGAGTGACGTCATCGGAGTGAAATATCGGGAAATATGTCCCTCAGATCTGCGATGCATTTCATATGAAAAATGAGTTTTTCAGCATGAAGATAAACTTCATATCTTTTATATAGACACATTCATAAATAAAGAGTACCCAAATTTATCAAAGCAATTCATCGAGTTTTGTGTCAAGGTTTTGGATCTCCATGTCCCAGACGGAGCTCGTATGAAAAATACCAGTGGCGCAGAGGGGAACCGTCAGGGCCTTCTGGGTCTTCAGAGAAGGCCCAAACATATCAGCATTTCAAATGTTCTATTTAATTTCTTTCATTCTTGTATAATTTCATTCGAATTATTCTCTTCTAATTCCAATTTGGCCTCATTTTCTGTCAAATTTGCTTCAGAAATGAAAGGGTTACTGTCCTGAAAACATTAAACTAGAGTTATCCAATCAGATTTGTTTGTTTGTTGTGTCTAGGCTGAGAAGAGTTTCGAGCTGCTCACTCATTGGTTAGGTCTTCATTACCAGGACAGAAGGCCATGGCAGTGTATGTTTTACAGTATGTAGGAAGTGACGGAAGAATTAACCAATCGGATTTTGATTTCTAGTGGGAGGGACTAAAAATTTACCACCCTCGGCCTTCTCAAAGGCCAATGCGAAGTGAAGTCACCTTCCAGCTGGTGTAGCGTTCATCAGTAGTGTTGGCGAATGCTAATAAAGCAGTTAAGCCAGTGCTATCGAAAGCAAGTAGCACAGGCTAACGACCGAGAAACTAAGCCCATGTTTACATTAGACCGTATCAGCGGATCATCAGATTAACGTTTTTAAAACGATTAGTGTGCACACAGCAACACCAATACACGATTTGCGTGCACACAACAATACCAATACGTGGATACGCTCGGCTCTGCAGGCATCCTGCGCTCCAAATCACTCCGCCCTGAACAGCGAGTGCCCTCTGGAGGGTGCGCACTCCGGCCCTGCGCAGCTCACAGAGCGCGCGAGTGAAGCACACTAGCAGTGTTTTCGGGACTGAGCCGCTGTGTGTGTGATCCCAGCGCATATCACTTACCACTTGCAAGTGGAAGGATGGCAAGCCTAAAGACAATCATAACTACGCAATGGGCAGTATTTGCATCAGTATTTGCAGTATTTTCATACTTTTATACTCTTTAATGAAAGGTGATACAAGGCGGAAGTCCGCGCCGTTTTTCAGCAGTCGCGTCACATTACCAACGCCAGCGAATCAGGAAGGTGGATGTCACAGTGACATTGTCCAATGAGGACGCCAGCTAGAGCTCAGCACAGCGTATCCGCGTATCTCAATGTTTACACAGCACCGGACCAGATATGATCTGGATTGAATACGTGGATGCTGGCGGATTCCCGTTTCCCGGCGTTTCCAGGTGGTTTAATGTAAACGGACAGTGCATCCGCGAAGAAAACGAGACAGATACGGTCTAATGTAAACGTAGCCTAAGATTTCTGTCTCCAGACTCTTCTTCCACGCTGCACGCTGACCACAGTATTTTTCACTTGGACTCAAGTATTCATTTCCCTGTGTAATTTACTTTTAAAATCAACATCGACAACTACACACAGCAGAGCTACCTGACACCCTGACGTTAATCCCTTGCAAGATCCTTTGCCCTTTTGCTTTTTTGTTGTGTCTGGCTAAGGTTTGGATGAGCTCAAGTCCCAGCTCTAATAGTAACGGATCGCCACTGAAGTTCTCATGTAAAATATACACTACCGTTCAAAAGTTTGGGGTCACCCAGACAATTTTGTGTTTTCCATGAAAAGTCACACTTTTATTTCCCACCATAAGTTGTAAAATGAATAGAAAATATAGTCGAGACATTTTTCTGGCCATTTTGAGCATTTAATCGACCCCACAAATGTGATGCTCCAGAAACTCAATCTGCTGAAAGGAAGGTCAGTTTTATAGCTTCTCTAAAGAGCTCAACTGTTTTCAGCTGTGCTAACATGATTGTACAAGGGTTTTCTAATCATCCATTAGCCTTCTGAGGCAATGAGCAAACACATTGTACCATTAGAACACTGGAGTGAGAGTTGCTGGAAATGGGCCTCTATACACCTATGGAGATATTGCACCAAAAACCACACATTTGCAGCTAGAATAGTCATTTACCACATTTAGCAATGTATAGAGTGTATTTCTGATTAGTTTAAAGTGATCTTCATTGAAAAGAACAGTGCTTTTCTTTCAAAAATAAGGACATTTCAAAGTGACCCCAAACTTTTGAACAGTAGTGTATATCTATCCATCCATCCATTATCTGTAGCCACTTATCCTGTCCTACAGGGTCGCAGGCAAGCTAGAGCCTATCCCAGCTGACTACGGGCGAAAGGCGGGGTACACCCTGGACAAGTCGCCAGGTCATCACAGGGCTGACACATAGACACAGACAACCATTCACACTCACATTCACACCTACGCTCAATTTAGAGTCACCAGTTAACCTAACCTGCATGTCTTTGGACTGTGGGGGAAACCGGAGCACCCGGAGGAAACCCACGCGGACACGGGGAGAACATGCAAACTCCGCACAGAAAGGCCCTCGCCGGCCGCTGGGCTCGAACCCGGACCTTCTTGCTGTGAGGCGACAGTGCTAACCACTGTGCCACCATATATATATTCATATTCTTCGATACACAGAAGTTTTCCGTAAGGAGATGTTTATTAATTAAACACTGATGGAAAGAGTGACCAGTGTCAACATTTTGTAACAGCATGTTTTTCTCCACAGGAAAGTCTGCAGGAGTATTTTGCGGTTTCTCAGGAACACGACAAACTGTGTGTTTATTAATTTTGGTGGTGGGGGGGGAGAAATTGATTAAACAGGCAAAGTATGAGGCTTGAAAAAATTTGTGGTTAGTTGGAGAATTTCTGTGGCGTAAGATAAAGTCTAAGCAAATGTATTTTTCTTGTCCACAAACCATGTAACAAATTTGTTTATTTGATGCCAGCTGTTGCGAACACAGCTTTCACCAGTGCACTGATTTGATTAGATCTTTCTCCAAAGCCAATATTCTTTGGAAACTGGTTGTAAACTAAAGACCAATTTTCCCCTCCCCAGCGTAGTGCAGTGTGAGCGACTTGAGGTGAAGAATCGCATGCTGCTGTCTGTGAACTGGTTTAAATCGATGTTAATCGGTGCGGAGTTGGCCCGAGAGAGATGGACGGATGGAGAAAAGAGAGACTGAGAAGCTCTTATACACTTTCCCTCATTAATGCAGTCAGTGTCTTCCTGGAATAGAACACGTCCTGTCCTCGGCCCGTGTGGAGGCATTCTTCGGCTGGGTTTAGACGTGACCGTGAGCACTGAGAGAGCACTGTTCATGCCGAGCGAACCCGAACCGGAGCGCTCGGAGATTACTGATGAATTGCACCCATCATTTCTCACATGATTTCTCAATATATGATGCTAGATTCTTGATTTTTGGTGGAAACATCATTCCTTGGTTGAGGTTCGACTTGGTGCTTATCCTTCTTATTGTCTCCCAGTGACGAGTTCTGCTGTTTGGAAGATATGTGAAAAAGAAATGAGGTATTGAGGTCCTGAATGGGCTTCCTGAGTGTCTCGATGAGGCCACGTCTGATTTGTAGGTTGCAAAAAATGCATCTCCGGCGAGTGGGAGGAAGAAAGATAATGTCCTTGAAAATGTGAATTGAATGATCCTAGTCTGAAGGTTTTGTTTTGAGGCAGCAGTGCTGATGTTTGTGTCTCAGGTGTGTGAGAGGAAGCCTGAGAGATTCAGGGTTCTATGGCTCAGCTTGTATGGAATCAATTTTGTGCCAAAATGTTCATGCAATACTTTTGAAATATCAAACAAAAACGACAAATCAAAATACAAAAAAAGAAAAAAGTCAATTTTTTTTAGACTGGCAAACAAATTATTCGTGTAATCGTGCAAAATATCAGTCTATTACTCTTCAGAAACCTTTTATTTTTGTTCCGCGTCTTTCTCGGTTTTGCTTGGTGTAATTTATTTTGGTTGCGATTCCAGCTTTCTCGTTTGCACTCCGACTTTTTGCTTGCAGTTTTGGCACAAACTTCACGTGTGGGTGGGCTGTCCAGGAATGCATTCCCATTGGCTAACTTGTGTTTGACTGACAGCTACGCTCAGCCATTCCCCCGGAGGCTGTTGCGGCCATTCCCTACTCGGATTCTGGCGGACTGTTTGAGTGACCGATCCATTGACGGTAAATAAGGATCGAGTGGACTTCAGTGGCGACTATGATATTGAATTTACACTTTGTTGAATTAATTCAATATCATAGTCACCACTGAAGTCCACTCGATCCTTGTTTACCGTCAATGGATCGGTCACTCGTCAAAGAGTCCGCCAGAATCCGAGTAGGGAATGGCTGAGCGTAGCTGTCAGTTAAACACAAGTTAGCCAATGGGAATGCATTCCCGGACAGCCCACCCACACGTGAAGTTTGTGCCAAAACTGCAAGCAAAAAGTCAGGGAGCGCAAACGAGAAAGCTGGAATCGCAACCAAAATAAATTACGTCAAACAAAACCGAGAAAGACGCGGAACAAAAATAAAAGGTTTCTGAAGAGTAATAGACTGATATTTTGCACGATTACACGAATAATTTGTTTGCCAGTCTAAAAAAATGACTTTTTTTTTCCTTTTTTTGTATTTTGATTTGTTGTTTTTGTTTGATATTTCAAAAGTATTGCATGAACATTTTGGCACAAAATTGATTCCATAAGCTTGTTGGCCTCGCAGGTGTTTTTATTCATCTGATAAAACATCTGATAAAAATTGATTGAGAGAATATAATTTGGATTTGAGTATTGAGAGCGTTTTCAGATTCCAATCCTGAGGAAGTACGATAGGTTTGGATTGTACTCGGAAAACGTGTACATGGAAACATCAGCAAAAATGGACCCAAAATTAATCAGATTACGAAATGAAAGTGCACGTGCCTAGAAAAATTACTTTCGAAAGAGGAAAAACCTTTTCCAATAAGTGGTCTGCGTTATTTTGAGCTCCACCCACCTGGTACCTGGGCAAGAAGGTTAATCGAGTCCAGTAAAGGTACTTTTAAATAAAGCACAACTTGCTCTATGATAGAAATGGTGGCAAAATTACATCTCGTGGCTGATTTGCAGAGCCACGCCATACTGCGTTGAGCACAATTACACATCCAGGACGTCAAAATTGGCCAACAGTAGGTCGTAGGTTTAAGCAGGTTTAACGAAGTCTCTTTGGGTGTTTTTGTTTTTTGTGCTGTTTGGTGTAAACCTCTCCAAGGTAGATTACCTGCTCCACAGTGCTTTATCTCGTCTTTTCTTGTCCTCCGTCTCTTCAGTGTGTTCTCGGGTAAAAACAAAGGTAGAATATGGACTCGGGTGAGCTCTTCTGACTCTGTTTGTGCATTAGATTCTTGCTCTCCATGCTGAGAGGAGCGAATAGAGAGCAACACTAATGAGGCAAGCAAATGAGCACTTAGAGCTGTGATTTATTAATATTAAAAAGGGCCGGATCAGCGTTCCGTCACGCACCTCCATCACTCTTGTTTAAGTTTTGGTTTGTTTTTTTTCCCTCTCATGGAGTTTTCAATCAGTGTAAATATTAAAAACAGAACAGTTTTCACCTTGAGTTCATTCCTCTGATCATATTTCCGTAATCACTCACGAAAAGATGATCCAGTGGAAATTCTTGCTTTTCTGCATTCTAAACAAAAAATGCGCAGACTCCCCACCTCTGGATTTTTATTTATTTATTTTTTTTATTTTTATTTTTTTTTGTTATACTGTGTACATGCAAGGTGTGTGTGTTGCTTTAAAATGCATCACTTTCCGGGGAAAAAACCTATTCACTTTGTCTTTGAAGCTGAATAAAGTGATGATTGATTGATTGATTGATTGATTGATTGATTGATTGATTGATTGATTTATTTAGAATTTCTGAAAAGTGATTCACTGTTCATAGTTGTTGGGTTGCATTAAAAATAGGTCAACTGATAAAATTACATTTAATAGTTTTATTATTAGGGGCGGCACGGTGGTGTAGTGGTTAGCGCTGTCGCCTCACAGCAAGAAGGTCCTGGGTTCGAGCCCCGTGGCCGGCGAGGGCCTTTCTGTGTGGAGTTTGCATGTTCTCCCCGTGTCCGCGTGGGTTTCCTCCGGGTGCTCCGGTTTCCCCCACAGTCCAAAGACATGCAGGTTAGGTTAACTGGTGACTCTAAATTGAGCGTAGGTGTGAATGTGAGTGTGAATGGTTGTCTGTGTCTATGTGTCAGCCCTGTGATGACCTGGCGACTTGTCCAGGGTGTACCCCGCCTCTCGCCCGTAGTCAGCTGGGATAGGCTCCAGCTTGCCTGCGACCCTGTAGAAGGATAAAGCAGCTAGAGATAATGAGATGAGTTTTATTATTAATAAATTTTTTATAAGTTTATTATTTTTTTTAATTTAAGAAATTACATTTATTTTTAAAAAAGTAAATTTAAGTTTGAGGTTTTTTTTTTTATTTAAATTTATTTCCTTCCAGTTAATCAGTAATTATTTAAAACAATAAAACCTTAATAATATAATATCTAATTTATAACAATTCTGATGTTATATTGTCATTTTGCCCAGACTTACTTGAAATTAATACAGCCAAATACACACCAACAGATGTCCGGAGTCCTGGCATTCATTTAAAGAGCGATTTCAAGCCAGTCGTTCATCACTGTTGTTTCTCTCTCTCTCTCTCTCTCTCTCTCTCTCTCTCTCTCTCTCTCTCTCTCTCTCTCCAGGCCCAGGTTGCGTTCCTGCATGGCGAGAGAAAAGGCCAGGAGAACCTGAAAAAGGACTTGGTGAGGAGGATCAAGATGCTGGAGTATGCGCTGAAGCAGGAAAGGTCTGAGCGCTTCACACACTATTTCATTTCCATTTCTCATCTCCTACAGATCGAAAGTGTTGCAGGGCGTGGTCTGTAGTCTCGGTCAGTTTTGGATCCTTTTTGCCCATTTAGTCAGTCTTTGAGGCATGTCTAAAGAAAATGGCTTGTTGGTTTGTTGACTGTGTCATGAGGTTCAGGCCTCGTTCTCTCTGTCGTGAGCGGTGTGAGAAGTTCCTGTTTCACACTGTCTGTGTTTTGGTTTGAGGATGAACAGGGATTTAACAGCTGTGGAGGTAATGGATGGAGAGGGATTTCCAGTTGTGATGGTATCATTACAGTATTTCTTCTTCAATCTCTTTACACTCCGTATTTATTGAATCTGCAGCCAATAAAACCAGTATGGCAACACAGAAGTGGGAGGAGTTTATTTGAAAGGTTATATTATGCTAACGTCATTTCACAAAACGCTAATGTTAACAGGAAACACTAACCACAGCAGCAGTGGAGGAGCTTCAAGGATTGAAGAGCAACTGGCCAACGGGACGGGTGCCCCACCGCATGTGGATTGGCGCTACTGGCCAACGGGACAGATGCCCCACCGGATGTGGGTTGGCGCAACTGGCCAACAGGACGGATGCTGCCCCACCGGATGTGGGTCGGCGCAACTGGCCAACGGGACGGATGCTGCCCCACCGGATGTGGGTCGGCGCAACTGGCCAACGGGACGGATGCTGCCCCACCGGATGTGGGTCGGCGCAACTGGCCAACGGGACGGATGCTGCCCCACCGGATGTGGGTCGGCGCAACTGGCCAACGGGACGGATGCTGCCCCACCGGATGTGGGTCGGCGCAACTGGCCAACGGGACGGATGCTGCCCCACCGGATGTGGGTCGGCGCAACTGGCCAACGGGACGGATGCTGCCCCACCGGATGTGGGTCGGCGCAACTGGCCAACGGGACGGATGCTGCCCCACCGGATGTGGGTCGGCGCAACTGGCCAACGGGACGGATGCTGCCCCACCGGATGTGGGTCGGCGCAACTGGCCAACGGGACGGATGCTGCCCCACCGGATGTGGGTCGGCGCAACTGGCCAACGGGACGGATGCTGCCCCACCGGATGTGGGTCTGCGCAACTGGCCAACGGGACGGATGCTGCCCCACCAGATGTGGGACGGCGCAACTGGCCAACGGGGCGGATGTGGGGCGGCGCAGCTGGCCAATGGGACGGATGTGGGGCAGCGCAACTGACCAACAGGACGGATGGCAACCCCCGGATGTGGGGCGGCGCAACTGGCCAACGGGGCGGATGTGGGGCGGTGCAACTGGCCAACGGGACGGATGTGGGGCGGCGCAACTGGCCAACGGGACGGATGTGGGGCAGCGCAACTGACCAACGGGACGGATGGCACCCCCCGGATGTGGGTCGGCGCAACTGGCCAATGGGACGGATGCTGCCCCACCGGATGTGGGGCGGCGCAACTGACCAACGGGACAGATGGCACCCCCCGGATGTGGGTCGGCGCAACTGGCCAACGGGACGGATGCTGCCCCACCGGATGTGGGGCGGCGCAACTGGCCAACGGGACGGATGCTGCCCCACCGGATGTGGGGCGGCGCAACTGGCCAACGGGACGGATGCTGCCCCACCGGATGTGGGGCGGCGCAACTGGCCAACGGGACAAGTCAGGATAAATGAGGATGTACATACGTTTGTTGGTAAAAGATGACAGCAAATTGTTTCTAGTCTGTAAAAATTTTTTTTTTTTTTTAAAAAGGGACTATAACAATCTCATATAATGCTAGATTCTTTAACAGCTTTATTCGTGGTTCTGCTTCATCTGAAGTCGTCCTCTAATTGAATAACCGTGAATGATTCTGAATGCAGTGTTTCCATGGCAACAAGATGACATTTGTCAGCATTCTTCAGCTCCATCAGTGATACTGGCGTCTCATTCTCGCTCTCACTTATGCATGTTGACTCTGTACTCTGATCAGTCAGGTGCTTTATTCCTGGAGAAGGGCAGTTTCCAGGCACTGGGGCTGATCAGGATCTCTTCTGACTGGAGTGGAGTGGTGTGATGTGGTTGTTTCAGGACCGTAGTGGAAATGATTGATGTTTAACAGCGATTTTGGAGCGATGGCTGTGCGTGTGTGTGTGGCAGCTCGGGGTGTTTTACTGATTGCGGCTGATTTTGTAAAGCTCTGAATAGTTCACTGTGTTCAGGGTGTTTTGAGTCATTGGGCTTGGAGTCTGGAGTGTGAGAGATGGGCAGCAGTGGAAAGATGGGAATAAATCGGAAGACTAAACTTCCAGAAAGTCCTGGATGCATCCGGGGGGGGGAAGCACCTTACTGGGTCAAAGTATGAATGAATTATTCAAGCTTCAACAGTTCTTTCAGTCAAATCTCCATTGAATCTCAGTTCTTTTCTGAACTAACCCTAGAAATGATCAAAATGGCAGGTTTACATTATAAATAAAGTAATTTTTGTATTAAAAATATCACATTTCTGCTGATTAACAATACAGACTAGAGCTGTCAAGTATCTGGGAGAAAAAAGAAACCTTTTCAATTATAATTTATTAAAAGTGAGCACAATCCCAAATGGCTTCTAGTGCACTACTTAGCATCACTACCTAGGGTATAACAATGCAACAATATGCCTGACAGGAATAAACTAATTATATAATCACTAATTTATATAGTTATCTAAAGATCACTTCTAGGACACAAAATTGGCTTTTTTTATATTTAATTTGTGAAATGGGAATTGAAAAACTGAAAGTATGAAATAAATGATGTGTATTTTTCCTACGTACAGTGACCCGAGTGTCCTTTAGGAGTTTCAATCAACTCATGTTACGAAGTTCAAAGTAAAACATGACATTTTGAATATTGAAATGTGATGGTCATGTATTTTTTTTCCCTTGTATCTAAAGGATGGGGGGGGGGAGAAAACAAATTGAGTGACTTTCATTCTTTCAGCTGTAGTGAAAATACAGGACTGTTCATGATGCATGGAACTGATGGTGTTGGTTTTCATCATTATTATCTGTAGCCGCTTTATCCTGTTCTACAGGGTCGCAGGCAAGCTGGAGCCTATCCCAGCTGACTACGGGCGAAAGGCGGGGTACACCCTGGACAAGTCGCCAGGTCATCACAGGGCTGACACAGACACAGACAACCATTCACATTCACACCTACGCTCAATTTAGAGTCACCAGTTAACCTAACCTGCATGTCTTTGGACTGTGGGGGAAACCGGAGCACCCGGAGGAAACCCACGCGGACACGGGGAGAACATGCAAACTCCGCACAGAAAGGCCCTCGCCGGTCACAGGGCTCGAACCCGGACCTTCTTGCTGTGAGGCGACCGCGCTAACCACTACACCACCATGCCGCCCATCGTTATTATTATTATTATTATTATTATTATTATTATTAAACTAGAGAGAAACCTTTTAAAACCCAAAGGTATTATACAATATTGGAAAAAAGGAAAAAGTGGTCACAGAATACACGAGTTACACTTAGCCACACCCACAAAACTCTCGAAAAGGCAAAGCTCTGAGCCGAAAATTATAAAATGAGCACGAAACCGAGAATGAGTGCTTCATTTTATTAATAAATTTGTTCATAAGCAAGGCTGAATTTATGAAATGGCATTTTTCATATCCATCTTGATAACTGAGGGCCAGTTTACAAATAAAATCTTTCGTATCCAGTTTGAAAAATAAAATGAGGCTAAATTTCAATTTGTGAGAATTTTCAGGGTTTCAATGACCTCTTGTTTATCCTCAGTGCTTTTCCTTGAAGCCTGATGCAGGTGAAACAAGTCATGTTTAAGGAAATTTCCAGAAGTTCTTTCAACCATCAAGTTTTTTTTTTTCTTTTTTTTCTTTTTTCCCCCCCAGACACAGCTGCATTGTGTAACGAAAGTTCCTCGTGCTCGAGTGGCTCATGTCAGAGAGCCTGATAAACAAACGTCTCTTACGGTTTTGTCTGGATTACTGCGTCTTGTTGGCATGTTGAAGCCCTTTATTTTTTTTCTCCCTCCTCCTTCTCTCTCCTCCTTTTCTTTTTTCCTTGGTCAAGCCTGTTCTATTGCAACAATGAATCAGTCATGCTGGCTTTCACTGTGGCCCCACCCTCTTTCTGTTCGTCCTGTTTTTATGCCTCTGTCTTCCCAGATAAGAGGCCATTCATAGTCTTCCAGACTGTTTTGACCTTGATCCCGCTCACTGCTATGGCAACACACAGCCCGGTGACATCAGCCTCCACATCCTTAACCGTGAGTCATCTGTACATAAAAGGGCAATGCTTTACAACTTCCCGTCTTTCCTCTTTCATCAACAATGGCTGAGACGAGGCATGTCCCTGCATATCGGCTGAGCTGGGAGCCGTGTTTTCATGCCCGTTCAGACATGCAGGGATTTTAACATGTCGCATTCCATGTGCACATGCCCAAACGTCCACTGGGAATTCTGAGCGGATCGGCACAGTGGATTGTTTTTCCGTCATTCCTTTACGCCATTTGAAAACCTGCAAATTCCAAACAGGTTTGAAAGACAAAAATGTGTGGATATAAAAACCAGACTTGTGCACTAAAATACAATAAACACAAAGACTTAATTCATGGCTTTGAGAGGCTCTGCAGCAGCTGTCATTGTAGTACGGAGCTGGTTGAACCCGTTTTAGTTTTTATCTTCACCTTGGTTCTGGTGTTACTCCTTCACTTGATATTTCTTTCTGCAGACCATCTGGAGCTGCTCAGGAAGTGAGTAAAGATGAGGAGGAGGACTAGAGCACTCTGTGTTGTACTGTTGGAGGAAAATAATCAACAACAAAGGGTTCTGATGAAGCGGAGTTCCTGTTACTACCACAGTTTTATTTAAGATTATTTTTCTGTAAGATCACAGTGAAGTAGTTTACTCCTCTTTTATAGCACAGCAACCTGTCACTGATTACACATTGTACTTTATTCTTTTTTTTTATGGGAATGATAAATGTGGTTCAGTTGAGGAGTGGGAACTGCAGTTTGATTTGGTGGTGATGGGGGGGGGGGGGGGGGGACTGTGGTTTGATTTGGTGATGTTGGGGAGCAGGAACTGTGAGTTTTATTGGGACAGGAACTGCAGTTTGATTTGATGGTGGTGATGGGGGGCGGGAGCTGTGGTTTTATTGGGGGTGGGAGTTGTGGCTTGATTGGTGATGTTGGGGGCAGGAGCTGTGAGTTTTATTGGGTGGGAGCTGCGGCTTGACTGGTGATGTTGGTTGGGAGTGGGAGCTGCGGCTTGATTGGTGATGTTGGGGGGGGCGGGAGCTGTGAGTTTTATTGGGGGAGAGCTGCGGCTTGATTGGTGATGTTGGGGGGCAGGAGCTGTGAGTTTTATTGGGGGGGAGCTGCGGCTTGATTGGTCATGTTGGGGGGGCGGGAGCTGCGGCTTGATTGGTGATGGTTGGGAGCAGGAGAGAGGGAACTGTGGTTTGATTTTTGTTTGGGGCAGGAACTGCAGATTGATAGGGGATGTTGGGGTGCAGAGACTGTGAGTTGATTGATTAAAGTAACTGGGAGCAGGAATTACAGTCTGATTTACGTTTAAATGATGTTGGGACAACAACTGTTCTAGGTTGTGGGTGGGATTTGTTATTCTATTGTTACAGTGGCATTGGGGCAGAAACTGTGGTCTGATTGCTTAGAGTGGCATCGAGGGTAGAAACCGTGATTTAGTAGATCTATTGATTGGTAGCCTGGCAAGCCAGACTAAATGTGAATATTTAGTCTGGTCTCGGTCGTAGACATTTCCGAAGGGTGTGGGTAGGAACAACCCGTTGTCTTTCAAACTGTCTCTGTGCGTATAGGCCAACGCTCTGACCAATCAGCGCAACAGTGACTGTGGCGTAGTCAGAGCAACAGAAAGCAGTGGGGGAGGGTAAACAAACAGGGCGAGACAATTACCACCATAGGGTTTTCACTTAGCCCCATCCTTTTGGCTACCAGCGGAGCCAGCTGGTAGATCAGACTTTTGCCATAGCTGGTCGGCAAAACAGCGAAAACGTCCTTCTTGAAAAGGAATGAGCGGAGAGCCTCTTCCTGCTCCTGTTTCAACGAAAACTCCAAGTCTAATTCTTCTAAAACTGATTCCAAAGTGGAGTCAAACGAGCGCTGTTCAATAGCCGTAGCCATCTTTCCTGTTGTGCTTTCTCCAGCGTCGCGCAGCCTTGTCATCACTCCTGCAAAAGCCCGCCCAAAGAATCCAAACAAAAACCTTGCGTTGTGATTGGCGGGCACGATTTAATGCCCGGAGTGTGTTGTTGATATGGTCCGAGGCTAGACCCACTCGTAGGCAAAAATATTTTTGGCCGCTAGGCGGGTGGGTCTAGTTTACTAGGCTAATTGATTGGTGTTGGGCGAGGGAACTGTGGTTTTATGCAGTGACAATTGGGGGGGGATTTTGGTTTTTTAATTGGTTACCGTGGCATTGGAGGCAACAATTGTTCTGATTGGTTACAGTGGCATTGGGGCAGGAACTGTGATACACTGGGGGCAGAATCTGCAGGAAGTGGGGATGGGTTACAGTCGAAGTGGTTAGTTACATTAGAGAAAAGGACTGTAGTCTGATTGGTTACTATCACATGGAGGAGCAGATTTGTGGTCAGATTGTTTGTTTGCAGTGGCGTTGGCGGAGACCTGCTTCACAACCTGGTTGTGTTTATTTTAGAGGTGGGAACTGTGGTAGGATTGATTAAAGTGTCATAGGAGGCAGAAATGGTTGTCTTGTAGCAATGGCATTCGGGGAGGGGTTTGTGATTTGGTTTGTTACCATGGCACTGTGGGAGAGTGATAATTGGTGATGGTGCACATAGTCACCTCTAGTACCTCAGAGGATAAACATATGCATAATAAAATCTTATTGGACTGAATGTTTGTTTTATTTGTTCTCTCAGGGCGAAGTTCCACAAGTTAAAATATGGAACGGAGTTGAATCAAGGTGACATGAAGCCGCCAAGCTACGACTCCGGTAAGCTGCACTTTATTCATATTTTAAAGTTCAGCAGGGACGAAGTAGTAAAAGCTTCCGATCCGATCCAGCGTTGTAGTTAATCTTGCTGCTTGACAAGGTCGTAACGTTTCTGCTTTCCGCCTGCCATCAGACTCATTATTACACCACGTTCATCTGTATGCACGAAAGTGGCTTTTTTCGGCGTGTCTGCTCTCTTGAAATGTTGACGATGCGCAGGAGGCGCTCACGTCCCTCACCTGCCCTCCACCTCCTCAAATTAGATCTGACCCAGTTTATGCACTGCCTCGGTCGCAGACGGAGATCATCTCATTAATGCAGAATGAGGACAGTGTGTGGGAGCGAGAGAGTAAATGCTTGTTGCGATTGGTTGGGATTTGATTAATTTTGGTGAAGAGGAAACTTATATTTTGGCTCAGACTAATTATCTCTCCAGTATTATTGGATACAAAGGAAATGCCAGGGGTCTGTTATGGCAACAGTGTACAGGTTACATGCGTATCATCAGTTTATCGGTAATCAGTGCATCCCTCTACACAGAGTTTATTAACTGTCTCTCTTTCCATCTTGTCTCTCTCGTGTCACAGATGAAGGGAACGAGAAGGATGCTCCTGGCTCCTTGAACAATCAGCTGTCGTGGAAACAGGGCCGACAGCTCCTCAGACAGTGAGTACTGATGATGCACTTTGCTTTTCGGCTTCGCCGGGTTTGCAACCGTGTTTACATTGACATTTATGTAGGTGGCAGACGTTTTGAGGCGAGGTGGGTGCGATTTTTTTGAAAATGCCAGCTGTTCAGTCTCATTCTGCACTTTATTCTTTATAATACACTGTCAAAAATAAACCTGAGCTGCAAGACATCTCCAAACCTCCATTATTCCAACCACACACACTTTCCAGTGGGACAACCCTATAACAGACCGATTATCTTGTGGAGGATCATCAGTTATTAGTTTAAACCAAGGACAAAGTCCGTAACAATGCCGCCTCCGCCGAGACCCGAAGCGCACGGGGCCATGTCTCCTTCGCCGAGACTCATTCCCATTCATTAAAGACGACGCACATGGACCAACTTCCTGCAATTTCTTATGTAGCAGTGCTTTTCTGATCCTTTGTGCGCTCTGTCTGTCTGCTGTCTCTCTCTCTCTCTCCCTCTCCTGACATACTGAGAGCTGGTTCAGTCCTGAAGCTTCTTTGTCCAGCTCAGTGATCATATGGCTCACTCACTCCCTCTCCTGGACACATTACAGTATGGAACCATCACCATGTTTCTTTTCTCTCTCAGCCAGGAGACTCTGCTGTTCATTCATCAGCATGTGGTCGAGACTCACCCCCTTTATTCCAAGGGTCAGAGTGTTCTGTAGTGGACGCTGCAGGGTTGAACTGGGAAATTTCTCACACGCTATCACAGCTCGGACACACGTGACTGCTCTGCTGTGTGGACGAAAGCAATTTTTTTTTTTTTTTAAGCGTTATATTCTCAAATGTCTGCTGTAAATGTTGTTCATCAGCAGCATGAACGCAGAACATATTTCACCTAAATACAATAATTGAATAATTCTTAAATGTGTACAATTATTTTTCCCTGCATGCTTTCACCGGAGATGATTTATTCATGTGTTAGTGTGTCTTATCTTTATAAGAAGAAAAGTGGAAGTGATGGTGAATTTATAGTCAAGTTAACTTTATTGTCAAATATGCTATACATGCTTGACATACAGCACAGATGATGAATTTTTTTTATAGGCAAAATTATTGACGTATAGTGCATACATTTATTTTGTGTGTGTGTAGGTACCTGCAGGAGGTGGGCTACACGGACACTATCCTGGACGTGAAGTCTCAGAGAGTGAAGGCTCTGCTGGGGCTGATGGGAGACTCCAGCCGGCCCAATCAGGAGCCTCTGATCAACGGCACGGACTCTGCGCCTAAAGGAGCAAACACAGGGTAATAAAACACCGCCACAGTGACCACATCGTATCCGTATCGTGCTCACTTAGATCACAATACGCTTCACAGGTATCATCAGGATTTCTAGAACAATGACTGCTCTGATTAGAAACGGCTGTTTAGATCAAAATTGTAAAAGATGATTTTCTCTTTAGCCGAAGTGCTAATGATTAATCTACAGAACATAATGAAACTCGTCTGTAATCATATTTAATGGTAATTGTTAATAATAGCAAGAGATGCAGAGACAGATAAAGGCAGTATGATACAGAAGACAGCAATGTTTTAAAAATAATTCCAGTTCCAGATAAGTAAACGGCTGCATAAAAATGACAGATAATTAATGACCCTTTTTTCAGCTCGGGGACATTTCAAAGAGGAATTTTGTTTGTTGTGTGTGTGTGTGTGCGCACAGGAAAGCGGAGCTGTCAGAGTCGAGCGCTGTGCTCGAAGCATTTAAGTTCATTGAAAGTGCCACTGCTGAGTTCAGTGATGAGGATGATGATGAGGACAGCGACGGTAGAGAGAGGACTATCGTCGATTCACGAACGGTGAGAATTACATTAAGTGTGTGGCGCATTTTACACAGTCTTTACACAGAGTCATTACGTACCATCTTTATGCATGTTGCCTTTACACATGTCGACTTCATGCTCAGTCTTCATGTTGCTTTATATAAAACCCCGATTCCAAAAAAGTTGGGACAAAGTACAAATTGTAAATAAAAACGGAATGCAATGATGTGGAAGTTTCAAAATTCCATATTTTATTCAGAATAGAACATAGATGACATTTCAAATGTTTAAACTGAGAAAATGTATCATTTAAAGAGAAAAATTAGGTGATTTTAAATTTTATGACAACAACACATCTCAAAAAAGTTGGGACAAGGCCATGTTTCCCACTGTGAGACATCCCCTTTCTCTTTGCAACAGTCTGTAAACGTCTGGGGACTGAGGAGACAAGTTGCTCAAGTTTAGGGATAGGAATGTTAACCCATTCTTGTCCAATGTAGGATTCTAGTTGCTCAACTGTCTTAGGTCTTTTTTGTCGTATCTTCCGTTTTATGATGCGCCAGATGTTTTCTATGGGTGAAAGATCTGGACTGCAGGCTGGCCAGTTCAGTACCCGGACCCTTCTTCTACGCAGCCATGATGCTGTAATTGATGCAGTATGTGGTTTGGCATTGTCATGTTGGAAAATGCAAGGTCTTCCCTGAAAGAGACGTCGTCTGGATGGGAGCATATGTTGCTCTAGAACCTGGATATACCTTCCAGCACTGATGGTGTCTTTCCAGATGTGTAAGCTGTCCATGCCACACGCACTAATGCAACCCCATACCATCAGAGATGCAGGCTTCTGAACTGAGCGCTGATAACAACTTGGGTCGTCCTTCTCCTCTTTAGTCCGAATGACACGGTGTCCCTGATTTCCATAAAGAACTTCAAATTTTGATTCGTCTGACCACAGAACAGTTTTCCACTTTGCCACAGTCCATTTTAAATGAGCCTTGGCCCAGAGAAGACGTCTGCGCTTCTGGATCATGTTTAGATACGGCTTCTTCTTTGAACTATAGAGCTTTAGCTGGCAATGGCGGATGGCACGGTGAACTGTCTTCACAGATTAATGTCTGGAAATATTCCTGAGCCCATTTTGTGATTTCCAATACAGAAGCATGCCTGTATGTGATGCAGTGCCGTCTAAGGGCCCGAAGATCACGGGCACCCAGTATGGTTTTCCGGCCTTGACCCTTACGCACAGAGATTCTTCCAGATTCTCTGAATCTTTTGATGATATTATGCACTGTAGATGATGATATGTTCAAACCCTTTGCAATTTTACACTGTCGAACTCCTTTCTGATATTGCTCCACTATTTGTCGGCGCAGAATTAGGGGGATTGATGATCCTCTTCCCATCTTTACTTCTGAGAGCCGCTGCCACTCCAAGATGCTCTTTTTATACCCAGTCATGTTAATGACCTATTGCCAGTTGACCTAATGAGGTGCAATTTGGTCCTCCAGCTGTTCCTTTTTTGTACCTTTTAACTTTTCCAGCCTCTTATTGCCCCTGTCCCAACTTTTTTGAGATGTGTTGCTGTCATGAAATTTCAAATGAGCCAATATTTGGCATGAAATTTCAAAATGTCTCACTTTCGACATTTGATATGTTGTCTATGTTCTATTGTGAATACAATATCAGTTTTTGAGATTTGTAAATTATTGCATTCCGTTTTTATTTACAATTTGTACTTTGTCCCAACTTTTTTGGAATCGGGGTTGTATACATACACAGTCTTTACACTGTTCTTTGTAATTGTCTGGTCAGATTGTGAGGAAGAAGCCGTCCTCGTCCTCTTTCTCTCCGACTGCTGATGTGTGTGATGACCTTGACACTGAGGACGCGCTGAAGGACTTTGACTTCCTGTCTACTACTGAGGACATGGACACGTCACCGGAGTCCAGGAGTGCTGGAGACGGTACAGACTGGGGTGAGACACACACACACACACACACACACACACACACACACACACACACACTTAAAATGCAATGCTAATCACCTGTTTTGTTATTTCATTGTGACTTGTCGGATTTGTCTCCGTGTCTCTTGTCCTTGCCGTGTCCTGTGTGTCCGTGTCCGACCTGCTCCTGTTTCAGTATCAGGGGCAAGAATTCGTTTTTACTTTCTATCTGCTAATGTCACTTTATTAAATCTTTAAATATAATGGGGGGGGATGTACACTGCTGGTACAAACCTGAGCCTGAACTTCAAGAGCAGAACCAAAGCTTTAATTTAGAATTTAAAACTGTAAAAATCCTGAATCTTGGCGCTCACATGATCCAGAAGTCTGAATCCATCACCAAGAGCTGTTTTTATTTGATAATTTCTCAAAATGCATTGCTCTGTATGTAAATGTTTTTAAACGTTTTTCCTTGCAAAAATGCAGCTGATGAACTGTGGCGCTGCAACCCAGGAGGTGGGGTTTAGCTGAAGGGAGGGCGGGGCAGTACAGGACTGTGAATATTTGCAGAACACTGCTTTTTAAAATGTCCGTTAATAATCGTCACGCTTGAGCAGCTCACAGCTTCATTCAGAGCATCATTAGGAAGCCGTTCTAATGAGTGAAGAGTGACG
Organism: Neoarius graeffei; assembly: GCF_027579695.1. Taxonomy (NCBI): domain Eukaryota; kingdom Metazoa; phylum Chordata; class Actinopteri; order Siluriformes; family Ariidae; genus Neoarius; species Neoarius graeffei. The sequence goes on from NC_083571.1 coordinate 64,995,171, forward strand.
GGGATTTGGGAATTAGAGGAATTAAAATTGGTGATGAGCTGGACCGTAAACAGAAGCCCGCCCCTGCGATGACCTGATTGGCCGACTGAACCTGGTGCTGTGTGTTGTCCCCGTGTAGAGAAGGACAAGCAGCAGCATGGCACATCTGAGGCCTGGGACGTGGATCAGGGTCTGATTACCAAACTCAAGGAGCAATACAGAAAGGAGCGCAAAGGCAAAAAGGGGGTGAAGAGTAAGTGGACCAGGCCACCTGTCTCTCTCTGTCTCTGTCTCTCTCTCTCTCTCTCTCTCTCTCTCCTTCTTTCTCTGTCCCTCTTTCTTCATGTCTCTCCCTCCCCCACCTCAAACTCTCTTTTTCTCTGTCTCTCTCTCTTTCTCTCTCCCCCCCAAACTGTCTCTCTCCTTCTTTCTCTGTCCCTCTTTCTTCATGTCTCTCCCTCCCCCACCTCAAACTCTTTCTCTCTCTCTCCCCCAAACTCTCTCTCTCCCAAACTCTGTCTCTCACTCTCTCTCTCCCCAAACTCTGTCTGTCTCTCTCCTTCTTTCTCTGTCCCTCTTTCTTCGTGTCTCCCCCTCCTCAAACTTTTTCTCTGTCTCTCTCTCCCCCAAACTGTCTTTCTCTCCCCCAAACACACTCTCTCCCCAAACTGTCTCTCTCCCCCAAACTCTCTCTCTCCCAAACTGTCTCTCACTCTCTCTCTCCCCAAACTCTGTCTGTCTCTCTCTCCTTCTTTCTCTGTCCCTCTTTCTTCGTGTCTCTCCCTCCCCCTCCTCAAACTCTTTTTCTCTGTCTGTCTCTCTCTCTCCCTCAAACACACACACACACTCTCTCTCTCTCTCTCTCTCTCTCTCTCTCTCCTTCTTTCTTCGTGTTTCTCCCTCCCCTCCTCAAACTATCTCTCTCTCTCCCCATCTGTCTGTCCTTCATCTATCTATCTTCTCTCTCTCTCTGGGCCTGAACTATGAGGAACGCGTTACTTAAAATCTTTCCGAGCTTCTTTCTACGGTTTCTTTGCTGCAGCTTCTTTTCCTTGAGTTAGAACTCCTGTCTGTCTGTCTGTCTGTCTGTATGTCTGTCTGTGTGTTTTATACTTTTGTCTTCATTTTTTCGTGTCATTGTTCACTCCATTTTGTGTTGCTGTTATTTGTATTTCAGTGCTTCAGTGTTAATCTCGTTCTCTTCAGTGCTGCTGTTTCTGCTCTTCTGTTCTGCTGAGGGAATCAGTCTCTCTCTCTCTCTCTCTCTCTCTCTCTCTCTCTCTCTCTCTCTCTCTCTCTCTCTCTCTCCTGTTTATTCTGTTTTCTCTACACCAGAGATTTTAACCTTTATGGGGCTGAGGTGTGTCAAATATTAAACCACAGCATTAAGCATAAAGACAAGTCTACATTTGGTTATTGATGATGATGAAAGTCACACAGTGTGTGATGGACTGATGTCCTGAGTGAGATTTGAGATGCTGCGCTGTCCGACTCTCTCTCAGCTCTTCAGTCCCATGAGCCTTTGCGCTCGCACACGAGTGTGACTGACTGAGTGACTGCTGTTTCCGGTCGTGACTGTAATAATCTTCAGACTGAAATTTATTTTCTCAACCTGAGAATTGGACTAAAGAGTATTTGGATAAAAAAATTGTAAGAGCTGTAAATCAGTGACTGCATCCAAATGTTTTTAATGAATAAGCAGCATCACTGGTGTATTTATAAATAAATATTTCATGAGTCTGGATAAAAACTCGTTGGGTTCCTCAGCGGTTGAGAATCACTGAGCTGCACAACACACACCACGCAGCACAACCCTGCACTCTCTCGCGCCCATCATAGCAGCTTTCCTCTTTGTTTGCTTTATATTTTACTCAATCCTCTCTCTCCTCTTCATTCACCTTCTCTGTTTTTACCCATCTGTCATTTTCTCATCTTTCTCTCCGTCTCTCCATGTCTCAGGACCGAACCGCACTAAGCTGCAGGACATGTTGGCTAATCTGAGAGAGAACGAGGATGCGAGTCCACTGCAGTCGTCAGTCAGTCCGCCGTCTCGACCCAATGCCAACCGCTTCATCGAACACGACAGCAGCCACACTGACGAAGGTGACACACACACACACGCTGAGCTAAAGACATCTATCAGACCTGGTGTGCAAAAGTTTACACACCCTCAGGGCAAAATGTTCCTGTTATTTTATCATATGATATTAAACACAGGTCGATTTTAGTTTTAAATGTTTTCTCGTCTCTATAAATGTGATATAAACTTTCCATAGGATGGATTTTTTTTAATTAATTAATTTTATTTATTTATTTTTGTTCATTCATTCTTTTATTTTGTTTTATTTTCTGTCCTTCATTTTCTCTTGTTTATATATTCCTTAATTGTATTTTAATTATTTATTTTTATATCTTATTTTTCATTTTTTCCTGCAAGTTATACTTTTTCTTTCCTTCCTTTTTAATTCATTCATTTCTATATTCTTGTATGTATTTGTTTGTTTCCTTCATTTGTCTTTGTTTATTTTTATTTATTCATTCATTACTTCCGTGATTTCATTCTTTTTCTTTGTTTTTGTGTTTACTTTCTTACACGTAGCTCGCTCTTTTTCCTTTTGTTCTTTATTCTTTTTCTGTTTTTAAATTGTTTTAAAAATTTGTTCTGTAGACTTTTTTTCTGCTTTGGACCATATTTTTTATTTTTATTTTATTTGTTTTTTTATGTATTTTAAAAATCACATCATATATTCAGCTCAGTCTTCATTTTGGAAGATAATTTTACTTTCACTCATAAAAATCGATATTAATAATGTCATAGAGTCTGTATATAAACACACTGGATGAATTTGAGCTAAATCATCATTTTCCGTGTGTGTGTGTGATAGTGGAGGCCATCACGTTCCCTCCGTCCTCGGGGAAGTCCTTCATCATGGGAGGAGAGGTCACAGTGGACTCGGGGGAGCTGGGTCTGGGAGAACTCGCAGGACTCACTGTCGCCAACGAAGCCGACAACCTCGCTTACGACGTGAGTGTGTGTGAGATGGTGGGGCGGACGTTCTTTACAACACACCGAGATAAACGAACATTAAAATGTAGTATTTGGAGTAGTTTTGAGTTTGGATGTCGGAAATAGTGTTGTGTGTCTACCACAGCTATTTGTCAGTGATTATTGTAATAACTTTTAATTTATTAATGAACGACATGTTGATCTTTTTGTCTTTAACTGTTTGATGTGGAACATCTGCGAGACTTGAGTCTTCAGGACAGAGCAGCATTAGTTTCTCAGTAACATGATAGTGTGGGTTTCTTCTTTTCCTCCCTCCCGCTGTTGTCAGATTGCTAATAATAAAGACGCCCTGCGTAAGACGTGGAACCCGAAGTTCTCCCTGCGCAGTCACTTCGACGCCATTCGCGGCCTGGCGTTCCACCCCACCGAGCCAGTTCTCATCACGGCCTCTGAAGATCACACGCTCAAGATGTGGAACCTGCAAAAAACGACGCCTGTTAAAAAGTATGCGTGACCTCTGGTGGTCGGTGGTCAGATTGCCTTTTTGCACACTGTCCAAGATACTGACGGAAGAATAAGCGGAATAAATGTGTGTGTATGATATGAGACGTGTGTGTGTGTGTGTGTGTGTGTGTGTGTGTGTGTGTGTGTGTGTTTGAACAGGAATGCCTCACTGGATGTGGAACCTATTTATACGTTCAGGGCTCATAGGTAAGATGGTGAATGGGTGGGGTGTATGTGGGTGATGGAGGTGTGTGGTTTCCATGGTGTAATCTGCTGTGTGTGGTTCCAGGGGTGCAGTGCTATGTGTGGTGATGAATAACACAGGAGAGCAGTGCTACAGTGGCGGAGTGGACGGCACCATTCAGTGCTGGAACACACCCAGCTCCAACATCGACCCCTATGACTCCTATCGTACGTCTTTACCTCTGTTCATTCATCCCCAGTTCCAATCCCTGATTTTTTTCAGTGAGTGAATTCACGTGTGTGTCTGTTAGAGCCGTGTGTCCTGCGTGGGGCGCTGTCTGGACATACAGATGCGGTCTGTGGTCTGGTACACAGCAGCGCACACCAGCGCCTCCTGTCCTGCTCAGCTGATGGCACGGTGCGGTTATGGAACGCCTCCAGTGCAGTTATGGAGCCGGCCATCGCAGTGTTCAACGAGAACAAGGGTAACGAAAATAAAACTGCCTTTTTTTCTCCTTTAGTTTTCTTTTTCTTCTAAATAAAACGACTTTAATACATTTCTGGTGGGTGTGTTAGAGTTGGGCGTGGCCTCTTCAGTGGATCTGGTGTGCAGTGAACCCGCCTACATGGTCACCTCCTTCACTAACGGCAAGATCGGCCTCTTCAACATGGAGACACAACAACTCGTGCAGAGCATTAAGTCTACTACTGAGTCTGGTACGTGTACACACACACATGCGCGCGTGCGCACACACACACACACACACACACACAGTGTTAATTTATGCTCAGTTATGCATGACTGACTTTTTTTTTTTATGTATTTTTCTAATTTCATCACTCAGGATTAAAAGCTGGTGTATTGATTAAACACGTCCTGCTGATTATCCTTCCCTCCCCAGGTGCGTCCTGTCAGATTAACAAAGTGCTGAGTCACCCGACTCTCCCCATCACCATCACGGCTCAGGAGGACCGCCACATCAAGTTCTACGACAACAACACGGGTACGTGTGGACGTTTTTATTACAGGCGCAGTTCAACTCACAACCACCAGAGGGCGCTAAATAGTACAACCCAATCTCTGGTATTCTTATGTATCATTTATGAGGGGTCCCCCCCCCCCCCCCCCCCCCCCCAAACTTGGTGTTTTTTCACAAGAGCTGAAGTGCTTGTGTATTGTTTTCCCAATAGGAAAATCCATCCACTCCATGGTGGCCCATTTGGACGCCGTTACGAGCCTTGCTGTGGATCCGAACGGACTGTATTTGATGTCTGGAAGTAAGTGCGAGAAGCGCTACGGGGCAGTTTTCATTTTAATGCTGGTTTAAACCTGAGACGACTCAGACATCCATCCAGTGAAGTCATTATTTTTATCGTGTTTTGGATCAATTTGTGCAGAAGGGTTTATAACGGTTCGTGAAGTCCGGATTGATTCAGAAATTTGATTAACCGTGTTCTCTGCTGGGGAAATCAGTATGCAGTGTATGTGGAAATACTGTAATTTGTTACAATATCAGTCTCATATACCCTTTACAGGAAATGCATTGTGGTGTACTTGGCACAAGGATGGACATTCATTCATTCATTCATTCATTCATTGCGTAATATTTTTGTTTCTTTTTCCTCGCCTTCCAGGCCACGACTGCTCCATCCGCCTGTGGAACCTTGAGAGCAAGACCTGCATCCAGGAGTTCACGGCGCACCGCAAGAAGTTTGACGAGTCCATCCATGACGTGGCGTTCCATCCTTCCAAGTGCTACATCGCCAGCGCTGGAGCCGACTCCCTCGCCAAGGTCTTCGTATGAGCCAGGAACTGCCCGCTGCCTTCAGCCCCGCCCACTGGCATGGACCGAGCAGTGAGTGACAGAGTGCCTGGAATTGGGTCGGGGACCAATCAACGGGAGTCTGTCTTCTCTCAGCCGCCTCCTCTCCTCTCCACTCCTCTCTTCACCTCGCGGCCTCAGCCTCCTCAGCCTTTCGACAGCGACCGGAGATGGAAGAAGCGTGCTTCAGGGTGAGACTGTTCCCCCGAGTACCTCTTATAGAATCCAGGCAGGCCTGGGTGCTCTACACAGACACTTCCACGTGCAGGAACCTGCGCCACCATGTGATCCAGACGAAGAGGAAATAAAGCTGCGCAGAAACGGCGTAACCGTGTAGCATTAGCAACACTCCTCCTGTCTGATTGATTGATTGTTTTTCTCCTTGAAGTGAAGAACCTCGTCGTACAGTTCCTCACCCTTGAGGATCTGTGAAATTAACGCGTGTGTCGTGGAGTACATTTCCTCTTCCTCTTCTCTCGGCTTCCACGACTGATACGCAATATTCTGCCTACCTTTCATTCATTTTAAAAAAGTAATGTTGACAAAATGTGCCTTTGCTTCAGAAAGGTCTTAATTATTTTACAGATTTTTTTTGCTTTTTCACGAGGGCTTGGGAAAGGGACAATGGGGCGAAAAAAATCAGGCTGGGGAAGGACAACGGCATTCGTTTTAACCGTATAGGACACTGGATGTGTAATTACAAACGCGTATTAATAAACAAATATATATATTTAGTCTTAAACCTTAACATTCAGTGGGAAATTGAGCTTTTTTGATACTTTGTTGAAGTGTGTGTGTGTGTGTGTGTGTGTGTGTGTGCGCGCGCGCGTGTGGTATGCAGTGAATTTGCAGTGCTGGTTTTAGAAAACCCTAATAAGTGAACCTCTTATTGTCCATAATCGTTGGATGCAGGTTAAGTTGAAGAAGTCGAGATGATCTCCTCCTGCCTACAAATAAAACATGGGTTTGTCAACGCGACACGGGTTTTTTTTTTTTTTCTTTTTTTTTTTCTTTCTTAGTATTTTATACAAATCGATTTTATTGACCAGCTGTCAGACACTGAAATGGACGCTGTGGGTTGAGAGGTCAGAAGTTCTCCATGGTTTGGTTACATGACCATTTGCAGTTAATTGCCAGACAAGGTGAGATTTCTGCTGTTTTTTTTTTTTGAATGCTCTGCATGAACGGCTCCTGAAATGTGATCAGAAATGGATTAGAAAATTCATCTTTATTAATAAAGACTGTCTTATTTAACAGACAACAATGTTTTAGCGTGATGTACTGTATTTTCATTTAAACAAGTGATTTTAAAAGGGAACTGAAGGCATACTTTTTATCAAAATTCTATTTATCTCGTTTTATAAATTATTGGAATGCATTTCTGACAGCTATTTTGTCACTGCTATAGCAAGTTATGAATGTTTTGAAATATGCTCTGTAATATATCAGTCTACGGTATATGTCAAAGCAACGGCCGTAAACGAGATTCACTGAGACCTGTGCGAGACATCGGAGGATGGAAGTAAAACATACAGCAGAAATCAAAGTGACCAACATCTGCCAATGTTGTCAAAAGACACGCGCGCCCTCTTTTGAATGCTGACGTAATCAAGCCAGAAGTTTTCCCTGTGTCCGAAATCGCTCGCTACTCACTACATATGTAGTGGGGACGCCATTTTGTAGTGCTGTCCGAAACCTTAGCGAGGATTATTACACACTATATAGTGCACTCAAAGTATCCCACGATGCATCACGAAAAGTAGTGTACAACCGATGGTCACTAACCAAAGCAACATATCCTATCATGCATTGTGGTCACACTGAAAGAAATCAAATTAAAAGTCTCAAATTTGATTTAACAGAAGGCAGCGGCAAAGAAGAAAGTATTCAGCCTTGATTTAAAAAAAAAAAAAACTGAAAGATGCAGGTACTTTGATTAATGTGGGAAATGTGCTCAGTATAATATGTATTTATCATAAAAATACATGCATGTATTTATTATTTTGAAAACCCACCAGCTGACTGATCTGACACGTTTTAATTGTGCGACAGTAATGACGTAAATACCAGCGTGACGGACTAGTGTCCGAAAGCAGTTTTGGTTTTTTTGTTTGTTTGTTTTCCCATTTAACCAATGGCTCGAAATATGGAATAATCTCCATCACTGATGAAGCTGGCAAATCTCGAAATTAATCTAAATTGGAATAATATGGCGATCTGGCCGCTGTGTAAACAGTTTTCAAAATGGCGGTGCTGACACTTCATGTTTTGAAGTCTCGCACAAGTCTCATGAAGATCGCGCGGATAAGCGACGCCTGCCGTGGACCAAACGAGCTACATTCAACATGGCTAAAAACTGAACAGGCCGATAAGTGTAATATAATATGCCAATATGAGTCACGATATAAGGTTAATAAAGCCGAAAATGTAATTGAATAACACGTTAATTAAGAAATAAAGCAAGTTTAAAAATGACTTCAGTTCCCCTTTAATCACAGAGCTGGAGAAATCTGTAGATATGAGTACGTAGGTGAGTTGGAATCATTGGGGGCTGGAAAGCGGGGCATACTTTCGCTCTATCCTGTTTATCACAGCAACAGTGGCTATTTCGTTTGTATCTGTGAGCTCAGGTATGCAGAAGGGGGCAGGTAGTGCTTTACTCAGTGTGTGTTCAGAGAGCTGGTGGGTGAATGCAAATTGACCAAGACTGAAGAACAAATAAACACGCAACTCCAGAATGATTGAGGGCTTTTTGTTTGGTTGGTTGGTTGGTTTTGTTTGTTTTTTAAAGTGTCTGATATGAAGTGACCCTCTGTAAGTCCCTCATCTTACTTGAATAATCTCATGGAAATGAATGGTTCAGGGGAATAACTTTGAGGCTAAAACTGCTGAACATATTTGATTTGCTTCATGACCGAAACTCCATTTTGGTTCTGAAATAAAACCTTTTAAAAATCTCTTCATAACTGAAAGTGTCTGAACTTTTGACTGGAGATGAAGAGAGGTTTCATTTTTGATGATTTTGAACAAACAGATGAAACATGATAAAAGCTCACCGTTAATTTTATTGTAAATCTTAGTCAGTTAATTGAAGTTACTTCTGTTCTCTTAATCCTCATTCCATAACACATCCACAGAGCTTCCTGAAGGTCACACGACACGGCCTCCGGTTCCTCACCGGGCCGTTTTTCTCACTTCATCAGATTGTTTGGCTGTACTCCAGGTTTTTGTATTTATTAAAGAGGTTTTGTTGGTATCTTGCTGATGAAGTGATGCTGTAAAACCACACTGTGGATCGTTATCAGCTCTAACCTTCTGTCACACATAAGCTCCAACATCATCTTCCTGTTTTGCGGTACATGACCTTCAGGAACCTTCATGAGCTGAGATTTAGAGCTGTTGTTTCTTCTCAGGGTTCCTGAAGCGACCCGTCAGTGATTGACAGCTGAGACGCAGCAGTGATGGAGGTAAGAGCTTCCTTGGGGCCATTCCATATTAAACCATGCTGATTAAATTTCTTGATGATGAGTGGAAAGGTTCTGAGTTTGAAAGAGAGGAGGAGTAAATGTGGCTAACCTCTAGATAAGGGGTTCAAAAAAAACATTTTTAACTCTAAAATAAATTCTACAAACCAACTTGGTGTGGATTTATTTAATGAACATTTGTTTCACTTTGAAAAGTTGAAGCGTTTTCTATTCCTGGACTTTCCACGTTAGGTCCGAGTTGCCTTGTGTGCTTGGACCCCTAAATGTACTAACTTATCATTACTTACTTACTTTTACTGATGTCTCTGTCACGAATGACAATGGGGACACTGTCGGCGTTCATGTCTCTTGTCTCTGCTGGGCTGCTTTTGTTGCTGCAGCAGCTTCTGCCAACTCAGCACCTTTATGGGCTGCTGCTCGCCAGCCTGGTCTGGACTAGGTGAGTGTGTACCAATCCGAGCCGATTCCAAAAGCCTTCATATCCTCTTTGATAGCATCTTTCCATCTCTTTCTGGGTCTGCTTTTGGAGCGCGTGCCAGAAGACAGTTCACCGAACAGAATGTGGTTTGGTAATCTGTTATCTGGTATGCGGCAGGTGTGTCCCAGCCAGTGCAACCTTGATGTTCTCACCCTTGTGCCAATTGTGGTCAACTTTGCCTGACGTAACACTTCCATATTGGTCACTTTATGCCACCAGCGGATGTTCATGATTTGTCGGAGGCATCTTTGATGGAACATGTCCAGCTGATGAATGTGTTTACTGAGCATCGTCCATGTTTCTGCGCCATACAGAAGTACGGCTAGGACTATGTGCTGGTATACAGCCAGCTTTATACAGAGGGACAGGCCGGCTCATTTCCACACACGGCTCTGGAATGAGCTGAATGTTCCTGTAGCAAGAGCAATCTTCCTCTGAATTTCTCCATCCAGATTGGCGTCATCAGTAACCATCCCTCCAAGGTGGATGAACTTGTCTGCTTCCTTCAGTGGAGTTCCATCTAGGGTAACAGGGGTGGTGTCTAGGGTTTCAGGCTGGTGTAGTATCTCTGTCTTCTCTTTGCTGATAAGGAGCCCCCAGTTAGTGCAAGAAGCATCCAGGGCATCGACAATCCTTTGTGTGTCTTTCCGTGCTGTGCTGACAAAACCAGCATCGTCTGCATAAAGCAGAGCCAGGATGGTATCTAATAAAGCACGGTTGGTCTGCAGCCTGCGCGGGTTGTACAGGTTTCCATCCAGCCAAGAACGTGGACCAATACCACACTCCAAGTTTTCTAGGGCCGTGCTAATTACGAAGCTGAACACTAAGATGAACAGAGTTGGTGCGAGAATACAGCCTTGCTGAAAACCGGTGGTGATGGCAAACTTTCCAGTTGTTTCTCCATTTATGGAGATCTTGACTTGCATGCTGTCATGGAAGCCATGGATTAGGTTCACTAATTTTGGTGGTACTCCTATCTTTTCCAGCAGCTTCCAGGTCAGGCCTTGGTCGACAGAGTCAAAGGCTTTCACTAAATCAATGAAGATGATGTGAAGTTCTTGTCTCTGTTCTCTGCATTTCTCCTGTAGCTGTCTTAACACAAACGTCATGCCTGTTGTTGAGCGTCCAAGACAGAATCCACACTGGGTTTCTGGAAGGAGTTCTTCTGCCAGAGGTTTGAGACCGTTCAAAATGATTCTGGCAAGCACCTTGCCTGTGACTGACAGTAGAGTGATACCACTATAGTTTCCACAGGTAAAACAGCACTTCTTTTTGAAGAGAACAATTATAGTGCCATCTTTGAAGTCTTGAGGAATGGATTCTTTTCTCCAGATAGTAAGGATGAGCTGGTGAAGGTTTTTAAGCAGAGCCTGTCCTCCTACCTTCAGAACTTCTGCTGGAATTCCATCCTCTCCTGGGGCTTTCCCATTGGACATCTGCTTTACTGCTTTCTTTACCTCCTCAAGGCTTGTCTCTGTTGCTAGCTCAATTGACGTTGGTCTGGAGGGTACTGCATCAGTCACTGAACCATCTATCTCTCTGTGCTGGTTCAGGAGCATTGTAAAGTGCTCCTCCCACCATTTCAGGATGTCATCTCTCTGTGTGAGTCTCTCACCAGTAGCAGAGTTTATTGGATGCAGGCCTGTGGATTTCCTTTGTTGTATGAATTTCACGGCTTTGAAGAAATTGCGAGTCTCATGTTGCTCAGAATATTTCTGAATCTCCCTGGCTTTGTCCAGCCACCATTTATTCTGTAGTTTTCGGAGCTCCCATTGGCACTGGCCTTTGGCTTCCCGATAGCGGGCCCTATTTTCTGGAGTCTCGGCTGTAAGAACTACCTTGAATGCAGCTCTTTTCTAGGAGACTGGAGATCTGATTGTTTTCATCAAACCAATCTTTATGCCTGTGCTTCAATGTGCCTAGGACTGATTCCACTGTGCTGTACACCATGGATTTGAAGGCCTGCCGTTGCTCATCACAGTTAGCAGTGGGCTTATCAGGCAAGGCTGCTTCAATGGCTGATGCAAGCTTTTCCTGTGTTGAAGCCTCTTGCAAGGGGGCTATGTTGAGTTGTGGGTTTTTTCTGTTTGATACGATGTGAGAATGATGGGAGAATCCTCAGATTTGTCCTGGCACATACCAATTTGTGGTCAGTCCAGCAGTCAGCACTCCTTCGAACCCAGCAGTCTAGCAGGTCTCTTTGATGGTGCTTCCTCACAATGATTGACTCAATCAGGCGCCCTGCATTGGCTCTTGGGTGGTACCATGTAACCTTGTGTATGGTTGGGTGAGCAAACAATGTGTTGGCTATAACCAGCCCAAATCTTGAGCACAGGTCTAATAGCATGAGCCCCTGCACATGTGCCTAAGCCATGTGGGCCCATCACGTCTGCCCATCTTGTGGCGTCTTGTCCAGTGCAAGCATTGAAGTCTCCAAGCAAGAATATTCTATCCTTCTTCGGTACATCAGTGAGGACATCAGACAGTTGGTTGTAGAACAGGGTCTTCTCCTCCATTGGACATATGAAAGTTGGTGCATAGACAGAGATAATAGTGGCATAGCACTTCTTTTTCAGCTGGAGGCATCACTCTAGAGCTGATGCCCTTCCAACTGACAACTGTAGTGCGCAGCTGCTTTCTGATGCCTGATAAGACTTTAGGACTGCAGTTGACTTGCTGACTTTGGGACTACAGTTGTCGTGAATGGTTTTGCGCTCGGGTTTCTGTCGGTGGGGGGTTTATAGCATCAGTGAAGCTGACTTTGTTAGGACTGTTAATGTTAGTCATGTTGTCTGTTGTTGCCCGGATGTGGATGGATTCCCTTTTGAGTCTGGTTCCTCTCGAGGTTTCTTCCTCATGTCGTCTGAGGGAGTTTTTCCTTGCCGCCGTCACCACAGGCGTGCTCATTGGGGATAGATTAGGGATAAAATTAGCTCATATTTTAAGTCGTTCAAATTCTGTAAAGCTGCTTTGCAACAATGTTTATTGTTCAAAGCGCTATACAAATAAACTTGACTTGACTTGATGGCTAATACAACACCTTCCAGCTTTGGCTCTCCCTTTGGGCGACCAGAGTATAGAAAGATGTAGTCTCCATCTTAAAACTCTCCCTGCTCAGGTAGCCTGCACTCAGAGTCCAGCTATGTTGACCCAAAACCTTGATAATTCCTTGGCTATCAGCGCTGAGCGGCGCTCTGGTGCTTAGCGCTTCTGGTTGGTATCACTCATGGCCCTCACATTCCAGCAAGCTAGTCTGAGAGTCCCAAAGGTGTCACGAGTGTGTCTGGACGAATCAGAACCATGGGGTCCTAGCGGCTTTACCCATGGGTCATCATATGCCTGTTGAAGCAGTCTGTCTGCACCTGCAAACGTTTTTGATTGCTCAACAATGTCTGTAGCAGAGTGGACTCAAAGAGAGTCACTGTGGCAGCTGCACGCAGCAGTCAGAATATGTAGGACCAGAGGGCTGACCTTGGCTAAACTGGTCCAAGCATATTGGCCATTGGGGTGACTCTCATCTGCCCTTAAGGCAACATGCTCAGCGTCTTGTCTACATGGACATTGAGGTGCTGATTTGCCTTCTTCCGCCCTTTGCTGTTGGAGATTCTATTCTCTCATCCGCCCAAGCATGTAGACATCCCCTTCGCTATTTCCCCATAGCTGGGGCATGATTGATGGGTGCCAAGGCGTGTCCACGCATCGGTGGGCCTGCACACCACATCTCTGGGGCTCATGCTGCTCCGAGATCCCCTGCAATTTAGCTTGGAACTGTAAGGTGTCCAGTTACTGCGCGTTGTCACGAAGAGACATTGCAGGAGTCTTGACGATGGAGAGGCTGTATATTGGCAAAGGGAGGCTTACGCACTCAGCTCCCTGATTTGCCAATTGGCTAGCCAGTGGCAGCAGCTGAAAGCAGAAATGTTAAGCACTACAGCACTAGACGCATCACGTCACCCTGTGGGTACCGCCACCAACACACTAACTTTTTTTTATCATTATTACACAATAAATATCACATAGTAGCAGTTAATTTAATTCTTTTTATTCCATTTCTATTTGAAGGGTAAATATTGGAAGTGTGTTTCTATCTTCATTGAGTTGTGAGGCAGTAATCCAAACTTCTAAGGGGATATATATATATATATATATATATATATATATATATATATATATATATATATATATATATATATATATATTTTTAATTCATTGAGAGAAAATGTACCAGATTCATTCAATATTCTTTTTTTTTTTTATATTTTTTATTCGATTTGTAATTATCCTTTTAAAATTAGCTTCTTTGGACACTTTTGTGTAAATGTCTGTAATACAGTATATATTTTAAACCATATCATGGACTGTTTTTCAAATAAAGGTGTCCTGCTGTTTGAGTAACACTAACTGTACGAGTCATAACTCCTGATTTAACTCTGAAATTACCAACAATTATTAATTAACATCAAACGATGATTATTAGCAGCTCCATATGGAGTTGCTTGTTCCCCCTAAATGCATTTTAACACACTATGGTAGAACACTGATGCTTTTTTTTTTTTCAGCTGGTGGTTTAAGGTAGTCTGGCTAACGTGACTTCAAAGCTCTGCGAGCATTTGGTCTGGCAAAGATATTAAGCCCAACCGTTTCCCAAAGGCGTGGTTGACCCGCCTCTCTGAAATGCTTCAGTTTGCTACTGGTCGAAGCCAGAAAAGGCTGTGACGAAGCTTAAACCAATCACATCACTCTTTCCTCTGACGTATGTGACGCGATGGAAACTGCTTGAGTAACAGGAAGAAGATAAATACCTCCAGGGCTGCTCTTTGCTCCGTTTTCAATGAGAACTTCCCGTTGAATGCTTTCAATACAGCATCTACCGCTGTGTCAAAGGCTTGCCGCTGCTCCATGTTCGTAATGTTTCTAGTGAATGAAGCGCTTCCGGCATAGATTCTGTAAACAATCTATGGCTTCTGGTCGCAGTTCTACTATGTCACTGCCTTGAACACGCCTCTACCCAGGGCCGTTGGAGATGCTCAAAGTTGATTGGCTCCCGATTTTTCGGGAGCTTGGAAGAGCTGGAGATAGCTTGCCTTGCCAGACTAAGCTCGCAACAGGCCCTCGTGTTGCGTCACACTTAGGATGGGCGGGCCCAGGCTAGGTTTAAGGGGCTTTTGTGAATCTTCATGATGTCATAAACTCTCTGCTAAACGTCAGCCATTTTAGCTCAAAAACCTGGCTGCATCTACCAGGAGGTTACGACATGGCCTTCAAGATGATTTAAGACAAAAACTAATTTCATCAACCCAAAAAAGCTTGTAATGGTCATGTCTATCACAGGAAAAAGTAAGGGAGAGAGAGAGATGAAAAAAGATGGACTGAGCAGGAGGAGAAAATATCCCTCCAGTTGAGATCAGATATGACCTGGAGAAAAGTTCAGATGCAGACTGAAGGACTTGTCGTGGATCGTGTGTGTGTGTAATTCTTCTGAGAGTCTTCAGTCTGTGAGGATGTGATCTAAATTTAAGTGAAGCAGAAGCATGAGTCAGCAAGTCCAGCTTTTAGGTTAGGTTTTTTTTTTTTGTAGCAGCATGACAATGTAAACCCATCTAATTTTTGCCTTGTGAGTTGTTGGAGCAGCTGTGATCTGTTGTTGGTCTCTTTCAAGGTGTTGGTGTGACACTTCAAATCAGTCAAGTGGAATTTGTTGGCCAGGAAGTGCGGCTAGGGTTAGAGTTCCTCTTTATTGGTGATCGTCATCAGCGTAACAATCCTAAGCATCAGCATCATCATTTTATATAAACATAAGTGCCATCTTAGAGAGTCAACTTTGATCATCACAGTCATCGTCGTTATCAGCATCAATGCTATAAGCATCAGCGTCATCTTTGTCATCAGTCATCGTTATTAGCATCTTCTGTCATTGTCTTTATCATCGTCATCAGTGTCATCTTTGTTATCAGCGTTATGGCTATAAGCTTCAGCGGTGGCATCATCTTTGTCATCGTAAGTGTCTTCAGCATCATCGCTGTAAGCATCAGCGTCATCATCTTTGTCATCAGTGTCCATGAGCATCAGCATTCTCCGTCATTGTCGTAAGCATCATCAGCATCTATTTAGTCGGAGTTCCTCTTTATTGGTGATTTGTCAGCACTGTCGGTGTCGTAAGTGTCATCAGCATAATCATCCTAAGCATCATAGTCCTCAGTGTCATCAGAGTCAACTTTGTCATCAATATCCCCATCATCTTTAACATCAGTGTCATCATCAGCATCACTGAGGTATAAAAAAAAAAAATACAGTCTAAAGCAACACATGCACACGGCCTCCAGTATTTTCTGTTGCGTGTCATGCTGATTGATTGGAGAGAGAGGGTGTGTGTGTGTGTGCGCGCGCGCGCAAATGGGAGGATGACAAACTGCAGCACTCTCTCTCTCTCTGCTGCACCACTACAAAGCCTGAGTCTGTATGACTCCTCTCATGTTTAAGTGAAGAGCGAAATGGTAAATGGGGAGTCAAAGGATAGAAAGAACATAACAGAGAGAAAGTGAGTATAATGTGGATAAAAGAGAATTTATGGAAAGTGACAGACCGAGATAGAGGAAAAACGGATAAAGTAAGAAAGATAAGGGAGAGCATTGGAGACAAGAGACATTAAAATTGATGGAACAGCAAAAAGAAGGACAGAGAAAATGGAGAGAGGAAGAAAAGAAGAAATAAAAAGGAAATGGAGAATGAGAGAAATAAAGTGGAAATTAAAAACTGGAAGAAAATAGATGAAATGGAAGGGTTTTGAAAAAGAAAGGGATGAGTGAAGGAAAACTCAAGAAGAAATGGAGAGAAAGGAATAAGATAAAAGGATGGAGGGGAAGGAGATGGAAAGAGAAAAAGAAGTGTTGCTGAGAGAGAGATTAGGAGAGGGAGAGAGCAAGAGAGGTGCAATATAGAAAGGTAAAGCAGAAAGAGAAGAATAGAGCTAGAAAGAGAGGACAAAAGAGATCAAAAGGGAATAATAATAATAGGAACTACAGAGGGAGAAAAATGGACATGGAGAAAGAAGGACAAGTGGAGGAAAGAAGAGGACTGAGAAAGAAAGGAAGAGAATGACTGGAAAAAAAGAAATGGGAGGAGAGAGAGATTAATGAAGTGTGTGAGTAAGGTAAGGGCGGTGTGTGTGTGTGTGGACTTGGAAGCCCCGGGGCTGCTTGGAAGGGGTTAAGGAAAGCTCTGTGGTTCCTGCGACACACACACACACACGGAGGAGTGGAGGTGGAGAGCAGTTGCACTGTTGATCATGGAGCTCCATCAAAGTCGGCTGAGTTCTGCGGGTTTGGAGCTGAGACCCGATTTGACCTTTAACCTCGGGGGCCGAGCAACAAGCACCAGTGTCGTCCAGCAGCAGGATTATCTATCCAGCGTGTGGCTCAGCAAGAAGGACAAGCTGGAGCACGTAAGTCTCTCTCTGCGTGTCTGTCGCCCATAAACCTGTGCTATATCCACTTGTCTGTTTACACCTTTAAATCTTCATCCCGCATGGAAAAGTTATAAACAGAGCAGAGAAAGGGAAAAGAGATGGCAGAGGTGAAGAGAGAGGTAGAATGAGAGAGAGAGACAGAGACACAAGAAAAAGGAAAATGGATGTGGGAAAGGATGAGGGGAAGAAAAAGAACAAGAGGAAATGAGAGAGGGATAAAGACCAGGAGAGAGACAGAGAGATGGAGAGCGTGAGAGAGGGGGAAAAAGATGAAAATATTAAGGGAGAAAATGAAGGAGGAATTCAGAGTGAGAAAGAGAGAAAAATGAAAGGTGAGAGGAAGAAAGAGAGGGGAAGAAAAGAATGGGACAGAAAGATTTAGTGAGGGGGATGAGATTTGGAGTGAACAGGAGGAAGAGAGACTGAGAAAGATAGACTTGGGCAGGATGAAAAAGATTAGGAAGAAAAGGAACGAGAGAGAGAGGTAGAGAGAAAGATGAAGAATGAAAAGAGATGGGCATGGGAAAGGAGGAAAATGGAGGTGGGAAGAAAGGAATGGACAAAAGGGAGAAATGAAAGATGATTGAGGTAAACAGATGTGGAAAGGGAGAGAGGGATGAAGTGAGGGAGACAGATGGAGAGAGTAAGATGAGAAAGAAAGTGGGCATAGGAAGGGAAGAAAAATTAGAGAAGGAAATGGAACAGAGAGGGGGGAGAGAGAGAGCAGGACAAGAAGGATGGAAATGGTAATAAAATGAAATTGATGGAGAGACAGAGGGTGAGGAGAGGGGTAGAAAGTAAGTTATGAAGAGTGAGATGGAGAGAGCACAACAGGAAAAACGGTCTCTGACTCTTACTCCTCTGACCCTCTGTTTGTCTCTATCTGCCTCTGTCTCTCTGACTCAACCTGTCTCTGTCTCTATCTGAGTCTCTCTCTCTATCTGCCTGACTCTTACTCCTCTGACTCCATCTGTCTCTATTCTCTGTCTCTCTGATTCTATCTGTCTCTATCTGATACTGTCTCTATCTGACTCTTACTCCTCTGACCCTCTGTCTCTGACTTTTTCTCTGTCTGGCACTCTGTCTCTGACTCTTACTTCTCTGACTCCATCTGTCTCTGTCTGACTCTGACACTGTCTCTGACCTTACCTCTATGACTCTTTTTCTCTGACTTACTTCTCTGCCTCTATCTGATACTGTCTCTATCTGTCTCTATCTGATACTGTCTCTGACTCTTACTCCTCTGATTCCATCTGACTCTTACCTCTCTGACTCTGTTTTTCTGACTCTGTCTATCTGATGCTGTCTCTATCTGTCTGTGACTTACTCCTCTGACTCTATTTCTGTCTCTTGCACTCTGTCGGTCTCTCTGACACTGTCTCCTGAGTCTTACTTTTCTGACTCTCTGTTTCTCTGACTCTATCTGTCTCCATCTGATACTGTCTCTGTCTCTCACTCTTACTCCTCTGACTCTCTTTATCTAGCTCTATCTGACTCTGCAGCTCCAGACCTGTCACTCAGCCCCCCCCCTCTCTCTCTGTCTGCAAACTCATTTCACACACTGTTGCTTTTATCCCTTTATCATGTCCTTGATTAGAATAAATAATCCAGAGTAGAGAATTTACACTAATTCACCAAAACATCTCACCATCTGAACCTGAACACGGTCTGGAGTCTGTTCTGGGGTTCAGGGATTTTTCCAGCACTGTTGGTTTGTTATTCTGGGATGGACAGAGAAAGAGTGAAAGGATAGGAAGAAAGATCGGACACGAAAGTCCATTAGCCGTTTCGAGGTTAATGGACTTTTTGTGACTCTCAGTTTGTTATTCTGTGGTGATATCAAACACTTGTGTTTTTATTGACACACACACACACACACACACACACACACACACACAAAAAAAAAAAAAAAACTCTGTTCTGGTGGGATTCTTGTCTCTTTTAGACCTAAAAGGAAGCCTCCAATAGACATGACAGAGGAACAAAAAATAAACTAACATTATAATAAACTGAAGACTGAAACCAGGATCGTTAAAGGGGCAGTAAGTTGTTTTTTGTTTTGTTTTTTAAAGTGGGCCTATATTTGTAATAATCCTATAACCTGCATTTGAAGTTGCCACCATGTTGGCATATAGAGCAGTCCTGATCACCCAGTACACATGCTAATCCCAGGAGCCAAAGAAAAAGCCTTCTGGAGGAAAGTTTTATGATCGGATGGGACAGAGGTCTGTTTCATGCCCGCCAACTTTTTGCTGGTATCGCGTGTAGTTGTCCGGCAGGTGAAAATATCAACAAATAAATTAAAAAAAATTAATAGCATATTAATAGTCTAATATTGTGTGACCTACAAAATATGTTGCCAAGATAATTCAAGTTATCCATCATCCATCCATCCATCTTCTACTGCTTATCTGGATCCGGGTCGCAGGGGTAGCAGCCTAAGCAGAGCAGCCCAGATTTCCCTCTCCCTTGCCACCTCCACCAGCTCTTCCGGGGGAATGCCGAGGTGTTCCCAGGCCAGTCGAGAGATGTAATCTCTCCAGCGTGTCCTGGGTCTGCCCTGGGGTCTCTTCCTGGTGGGGCATGCCCAGAAAACCTCCCTTGGGAGGCGTCCAGGGGGTATCCTAACAAGGTGCCCAAACCACCCCAACTGACTCCTTTCGATGTGGAGGAGCAGCGGTTCTACTCCGAGTCTCTCCCGAATGACCAAGCTTCTCACCCTGTCTCTAAGGGAGAGGCCAGCCACCCTGCGGAGAAAACTCATTTCTACCGCTTGTATCCACAATCTCATTCTTTTGGTCACTACCCATAGCTTGTGACCATAGGTGAGAGTGGGAATGTAGATGGACCAGTAAATTGAGAGCTTTGCCTTTTGGCTCAGCTCTCTCTTTACCACAATAGACCGGTTTAGCGTCCGCATCACTGCTGATGCTGCCCCGATCCATCTGTCCAACTCTCGTTCCCCCTTACCCTCACTCGTGAACAAAACCCCAAGATACTTAAACTCCTCCACTTTAGGTAGCAACTCCCCTCTGACCTGGAGTAGGTACGCCACCCGTTTCTGGTTGAGCGCCATGACCATGGACTTGGAGGTGCTGATCCTCATCCCAGCCGCTTCACATTTGGCTGCAAACTGTCCCAGCACATGCTGTAAGTCACAGATTGATGAAGCCAACAGGACCACATCATCTGCAAAAAGCAGAGACGTGATCCTGCTGCCACCAAACCAGACACCCTCCGCCCCTTGGCTGTGCCTAGAAATTCTGTCCATAAAAGTTATGAACACAACCGGTGACGACAGGACAGCCCTGGCGGAGTCCAACATGCACCGGGGACGAGTCCGACTTACTGCCGGCAATGCGAACCAAACTCCTGCTCCGGTCATACAAGGACCAAATGGCCTGCAGTAGTGGGCCCTGAACCCCATACTCCCGAAGCACCCCCGACAGGGCACCATGAGGGACACGATCATAAGCCTTCTCCAGGTCCACAAAACACATGTAGACCGATTGGGCAAACTCCCATGCACCCTCCAGTACCCTTGAAAGGGTAAAGAGCTAGTCCAGTGTTCCATGACCAGGACGAAAACCGCATTGTTCCTCCTGAATCCGAGGTTTGACTATCGACTGGACTCTCCTCTCCAGCACCCCAGCATAGGCTTTCCCAGGGAGGCTGAGAAGTGTGATCCCCCTATAGTTGGAACACATTCTCCGGTCCCCCTTTTTTTTTTTTTTAATTCAAGTTATTTTACGCAAAATATTATTATATATTATTGCCTCTGCTGTTATGACAGTGAGAGATTTGCTGAGTGTGTCTGATCATGTGACCCAAGTGTTGCATAAGATCAAAAACCTATAACACACTGCACAAACTCCTAGCAGCAACTCTGCACTTTGGCTCGACGTTGCATGTTAGCCTGACTGCGAAATGTCAAAGTAGACCCTCCGATCCCTTGGCCAGTTTTTACGAGAGAACAATGTCCAGTTCTGAAAGAAATGGAAAATGTGACAACAATAAAAGACACATTTGATGTTGGCGAATGTCTTTATTTAATTAATAATAGCAAGGCTATTTGTTTTATTGCATTGCTATAGCTTGTATGTTCAAGTTGCAAAGTGTTAATTTGTCCTGGCAACTTTTAATAAAATGCATTTGTTGGATTATAGTGTTGGTGTTTTATTGCTGTTTAAATGGAGGCTATTATGCGGATATATCCGCTCGTCGATCTATATGGCGATTAAAAAAAAAAAAAAAGTCTAACATAAACTCTGGTGTCTCGTCTGCTGGAAATTAAAGCATTTAGCCTGTTGTTGTTGACTGTTCTTGCACTTTTAATATGACATCCTGGGAATGAGGATGTACTTAGACAGTGGCCGTCGGTTGAGAAGGTGGTCCCAGGACACACTTGCATGTATGCTGCGAAAAGAATATGGCACTTTAAACTAACTGTTAAAACATTCTTAAACATCATTAACCAAAATGGATGGAATAATGAAGAACCTCAGAATTCTTCAGTATAAACTCAAACCATCAGCTTGATGGTTGAAACTTGGACACAGCTGGGTTTTCCAACAGGACATTGACCCCAAACACACATCAAAACTTCTTGTGAAGGATAAAGCAGGCTAACACAAGTCCTGACCTCAACACTATCGAAAATATGTGGATTGTGCTAAAAAGTCAGGTCCGTGCCAGGAAATGGACACTTAATTGAACTCTATTGATTCTGCTAAGAAAAGTGGTCAAATATCCAACCAGGGGGCGGCACGGTGGTGTAGTGGTTAGCGCTGTTGCCTCACAGCAAGAAGGTCCGGGTTCGAGCCCCGTGGCCGGCGAGGGCCTTTCTGTGTGGAGTTTGCATGTTCTCCCCGTGTCCGCGTGGGTTTCCTCCGGGTGCTCCGGTTTCCCCCACAGTCCAAAGACATGTAGGTTAGGTTAACTGGTGACTCTAAATTGACCGTAGGTGTGAATGTGAGTGTGAATGGTTGTCTGTGTCTATGTGTCAGCCCTGTGATGACCTGGCGACTTGTCCAGGGTGTACCCCGCCTTTCGCCCGTAGTCAGCTGGGATAGGTTCCAGCTTGCCTGCGACCCTGTAGAACAGGATAAAGCGGCTACAGATAATGAGATGAGATGAGATATCCAACCAGGATTCCGCCAGAAACTTGTTGAGGGCAACCAAAAGCATCTGCTGAAGGTGAAACTTGCTAAGAGACTTTTAAGCAAATACTGTATGAAGTGTGCTGTATGTATATTTTTGACCTTGTATTGATATCAGAAAACCCAAAATACAAAAAAAAAATTGAAATAAATCATTAAAAGCCCAGTCTTGCTCTGAGATTCATGTCTATGATGAGTGTATGTAAACTTCTGAACTCAACTGTACTTCACTGTCAA
The DNA here is from genome assembly GCF_027579695.1 of Neoarius graeffei. NCBI lineage: Eukaryota > Metazoa > Chordata > Actinopteri > Siluriformes > Ariidae > Neoarius > Neoarius graeffei. The sequence goes on from NC_083571.1 coordinate 65,017,491, forward strand.
ACCAAATTAGTTGCTTTAAAAAGAAAAACAGGCAGAGGGGAGTGTCTCTGTTCTTCCAGGGGTGGGACTGATTTCTGGGACGACGACATCAACGACCAACCCAGAAAGCTAAAATAAAGAAACTAGCCAAATCTAGTACAGGGAAATATTGCACATTATAGTCTTTATCATCATTTTAGGAAAACATTTTAAAATGGCAAACTCAAACACATTCTTAAATACAGATTTGTTCTTTAATTGTGTGTAATTAAGCCTTGTTATACATGGGGCAGAGCTTATTTCTGGGCCAGAAAAATCAAACTGGAAGCTATCCATCAATCTAGTCTGGCTAACGCGACTTCAAAGCTCTGCGAGCATTTGGTCTGGCAAAGATATTAAGCCCAACCGTTTCCCAAAGTGCGTGGTTGACCCGCCTCCCTGAAATGCCTCAGTTTGCTACTGGTTGAAGCCAGAAAAGGCTGTGACGAAGCTTAAACCAATCACAACACTCTTTCCTCTGACGTATGTGACGCGACGGGGCTAACTGGTAGATTAAACTCTTACCGAAGCCGGTCGGGAGCAAGGCGAAAACGTCCTTCCTTTCAATAAATACCTCCAGGGCTGCTCTTTGCTCCGTTTTCAATGAGAACTTCCCATTGAATGCTTTCAATACAGCATCTACCGCTGTGTCAAAGGCTTGCCGCTGCTCCATGTTCATAATGTTTCTAGTGAATGAAGCACTTCCGGCATAGATTCTGTAAACAATCTATGGCTTCCGGTCGCAGTTCTACTACGTCACTGCCTTGAACACGCCTCTACCCAGGGCCGTTGGAGATGCTCAAAGTTGATTGGCTCCCGATTTTTCGGGAGCTTGGAAGAGCTGTAGATAGCTTTCCTGGCCAGACTAAGCTCGCAACAGGCCCTCGTGTTGCATCACACTTAGGATGGGCGGGCCCAGGCTACCATCAATCATCTGTAGCCACTTATCTTGTACAGGGTTGCAGGTAAGCTGGAGCCTATCTCAGCTGACTCTGGGCGAGAGGCGGGGTACACCCTGGACAAGTCACCAGGTCATTGCAGGGCTGACACATACACAACCATTCACACTCACATTCACACCTACAGTCAATTTAGAGTCACCAGTTAACCTAACCTGCATGTCTTTGGACTGTGGGGGAAACCGGAGCACCCGGAGGAAACCCACGCAGACACGGGGAGAACATGCAAACTCCACACAGAAAGGCCCTCGCCGGCCACGGGGCTCGAACCCAGAACCTTCTTGTTGTGAGGCAACAGTGCTAACCACTACACCACTGTGCCACCCCAAACAGGAAGCTAAATTAAGGAAACTAGCAAATTTTTTTCCATGGGAATATTGCACATTAGAGAGTTTTCCAAAGTATCCTTGGATGATGATGATGTAGAAGATCTGGGAAGACTTTTGAAAATTGCAGACAGTCCCTTTAAATTTTAAATTTTGGCTTCTTGTACTGATAGTGTCTAAATGAAGCAAAATTACTGAACTAAACAGTTTCTTTTCCAGTGAGTCAGTGATGGTTGAGAGTACGGATGGCATTTTCTTGTTTCACTTTCCTTGAAGTGAAAAAGGGAAGACAGTTGGCTGTAGAGGGTGAAAAGATCAGATACAAGATCCCTTTATGGTGCTCATAGAGGAATCATTCCAAGTGCATTTGTTTCAGTAAAACACACAAAGGACAATCTTCAGGTTATGACAGTTTGATCTAACCCGGGCTCTGAGTCAGAATTCTATCAAGTCCAGGTTCTCGTCTTCAAAAGCTTCCCGGCATCTTTAACCTGAAGCTGGAGAACTTTGTGATGGAGACATTAGATACTTAGTGCCACTGCAAAAACAAATCAAAGATAAGAATTATTGATTTCTGCTAATATATGTAAATAGATTAACGAGCTTTGTCAAAGATAAATTATCCCTGTTTGTAGAAGTTTTAAGTAGTTAGCTTTCACATCACGCCACATGTTCGACTCGTCTGCTTTTCCATTCCGCACACGTGTGCTTCCTCAAATGTGAACTGAGTCATTAGTTTTCAGCTGGATCTACTCCGAACCCGAGATGCCCTGTTGCCATGGAGATCAAACTGGTCCAAGAGAGAGTTTTGTATCTGAGATACTTCCTCAGCGTTTTTGTGAATATTTGAGAAAGAAGCGCTGTCGTTTTTGAGAATGAGAGATGATGACCTGTCTCTTAACTCCCATCCTGTTTAATTAAGAGGTTTAAATCCCAATCAGAGAAGTTTGGCACAGAAATTGGAGTGCTGAATGTGCAGCAATGG